>NC_141993.1:68578627-68679590 GCF_049901715.1 Pseudonaja textilis | reverse complement strand
TTCCTGGGAGGAATTTGCCTGGGAAGGTTAACAGGTAGGTCCTCCAAAGACAAAATCCATAATGAAAATCCATCCCCTATCCCAAGCCTATTATTCTTGTCCTATTTTCAAGTAGCAAGTGTTAAGAAAGAACTGGTTAGCTGGGGTTACAGTCTTGATGTCACCTATTACTATGATAGATGAACACTATGGCAACCAAGAACTTGGAGGGGTGCGTGCATGATTGCATCTATGCATGTCCATATTCCTATCGTAGTGAACACCAGTACAGACTTCAACATTTTCTAGTGGACAAAATGCCAAAATGGCTATATATTCAGGGCTATATAACTCAACAGCAAAGCACATTTTATTAAGAAGGGCTCAAGTCAAAATCTTAGCATCTTCTGCTAGAAATACCTGAGGAAAAATTCCTCCTGATATGGTTACCAATCTAAGACAGAATAATTATTGATTCCACCAGTAGCCTTGATTCTGTAAGAATGTAGCAAATGTGGACTCTACAAAATCCTCTTCCTTGGCCAAACTGTTCTGCTTTGCCTCTCTTATATCCTTTTATCTAGTAACTCTCTTTTGCACTGTCCAGAAATGTTTTGAGGGGAAAATTCATTATAGATGGGCAGACTAAATATAGATGAAATGGCTTAATAAAGTTTAAAAGCCCCTTATTAACACAGTTTTATTCACCCACCATTAGCATTTTCTATTTTCCTAAATGTATTAGCAGTAATCTCTAAGTATCAGGCCATATATAGCCAAAGTGGGATAATCAAAAGAAAGATATCTACAGGCACAGACTAATTTCAATGCTTGCGATTGACAAAACAAAAGAAATAGCAAAAAGAAAAAAAAAACCTCAAAGGGATTAGAGAAATTCCAAATGAGTGAACAAGACCTAGTCATGTATACTGACAAATGGGTAGGGGGATGAAAAATGAGAGATGGAGTGCATAGAATCCTAAGCAGTAAGTAATTGTTATATATCCCATTTATAGCTATTTATGGCTTTCCCAAATGCCTGTAGTTTGGCAGTCCAAAATGAATCAACTGGGCACAAAGGGAAGGTATCACCAACTTATAGAAGAGGGAAAAAGATATAGGTAATCCTCATATGATGACTGGTTGTTTTATAACTTTTTGAAGTTACCACACGCACAAAATTGATGTTTTATGACAGAAAGCATCCACAGCCATTATAAATGGTTATGCCACCTCTTCCTGCAGTTACATAACTATAAGTCAGGTTGGTCAGCTTTATGACTAATTAAAGCATTCTACAATCACAATTTGCAATGTTTACAGCTGGTTATCAGCATTTTTTGTCAGTTTTCAGAAAATAAAACCCCCGCTCATTCAAATAAATGGGTTCATTTAAGACTGCGGTAGTGACTTTGCATAATGACGGTGGCATTCACTTAAAGACTGCCATGAAAAAGTCTGGCAAATTTTTTTCATGTAGATGCTTTGACTTATGACCACAATGATTTACAACCATATTTCTAGACTTAATTATGGTCATAAGTTGAGGACTGCCTGTAAATATTTAGAGAAAAATAAAAGTTACAGGGGAAACACAAAATATTCCAATGAGATTCCAATAAACGTTTTCAGCATTGGTTAACTGTATGTATAGCATCAGGAGAAATTGGATGAGACATTCTAGTCTAGTAGAACCCCAAACTTGATTACTTTAATGTGAAACAGTTGCTGGTCCCACTTATTCTTGAGGACCCAGATTGTTGGGGGCAAGATGCTGACTCTGTAAACTGCTTAGAGAAGGCTGTAAAGGACTGTAAGCGGTATATAATTCTAAGTGCTATTGCTATTATATTGCTATCTGTACCAGTCTTCTAAAAAAAGATAGTCCCTTTCTTGCGTTGGCTTCTGCAAGCCTTTCAAAGCTGTGATTAGTGATACTTGAAATATTCACCTACAAAGTGTAAAGAAAAGAATGACAAAATCTTCCTTTTATCTCTTATGCTTCTAAAAGCTTTCTATTTTTATCACTCTGTAACTTCTCATAGTTTCAATTGCATTGTAAGCTTCACCAGCATGCTCTTTGTAGCCATTTATAGAGAACAACAGTACAATTCCTTGGATTTAGATTTACATCCATTTCAACCTGCTCCCACTGTGCTCCAATGCTGTAATTATCCAATTAATGCTGATGACAAGCAAGAGAAAATAGCAAACTATATCATGACTTGTTTCCAGATTTCCCAAGGGTTTTCAATTAGCCAACACTGAAAATAGAACACTGATAATGGGTGTGGTACAGCAGTTGAAATTAGAAATGGGGACACCCAGGTTTCAATCCATTTTACTAGATGACTTTAGACTTTCAATTCAACCTAACTTATGAGTTTGTTGTGGGAAACTGGGAGAATGATTTACACTGCGCACAACTTCAAATAATAGGGTGTGAAAGAGTCTAAAGTCATCTAGTGAGTTAAGGGACATGAAACTAATCATCATTATCTTTTGCTTGACTTCTGATGTTTTGTATTTTCTTCAGGATACAGTTATTAAAATGTCCCATGTTTTTGTGTGCCTATACACTGGATGCCGAAATTTGAGATGTTGCAAAATTACAAATCTACTAATAATGGATAGACATTACAATTCAACATCTGGAAGCCACAGCTTTTCCAGTCCTATGAATGTAAGCAAAAGCATTCATATTTTGGGAAAAAGTTCTATTAGGCTTTATAAACAGTTAAAAAAAAACTCTCAAGAGGTATGTGTGAAAATTAGACCTGTTTTCTTTCCCAATAACTTCTCAAAATAGTTAATTTTCAAAACACAAAACTAGGATTTGAATATGTGTGTCTTAGGATAGACACTTAACTACAAGTTTTAGGTGTTTCCTCTGAAAATAAAGGTAGGGGATTTTTTTAAAAAAAGAGGGAGAGAATGAAAAGCTGTTTTCACTTTTCAGTATTACAGTATTGGAACACTCTTGAACTTATAAGCGAACTCAGATTTACATAAGGAATGTTAGAATCAGTTACTTGGTGTCATGTTATAAATACTAAGGAGCACAGAGAACATAACATTATTGTAAGCTTTGTATAAAGTTGCGCTCACTGCAATGATATAAAAATAGCTAAAATAAACAGTCCCAGCAAGCAGGCATGGCATAACTGCAGAAACTTCCAAATACAGTGCACACATTCTTTTTCAAAAGGAACAACCTAACTGTTCCAAAGTGAAGCATTTCCTGAATGAATGCTCAGATTTAACCCAGGTGAGTGTTTCTACAAAAACACTGTTGTTGAATTGACTGAAGAAAGATCTTAACATTAAAGCTGCAATGATGGACTATTTGTCTTTTTATCACATTTTACTGGCTTATAATATATGCTGTATGCTAAACTCTTTATATGAAAAGACTGAGGGATTTTTAATGCTGTTTTTAAAGCCTGCCAGATGAAATCATGTTTTCTACAAATCAATCATGTAATGAGCCAACTCTCTGTCATGGCTTTTTGTTGGCTCTTCATATATCCATGCATATATCCAAGACTGTATTTGCTTTGCTAATAAGCAGGGGAAGCTACGTGTTAGCTTCATTCTGATAGGAAACAGTCCTCATTGGAGAAAAATAATTGGCAGATCTGGAAAAGCAAAGAGGGAAATCTTAGAAATACCCAGTTGGATTCCCAGAAGAATCTTAGAAATGGAAGTGATGTCTGCATGGGCTAATATGGTTTTACATAGCTGTACTGGTTGCTGAACATGGATTGCTGGTTTCCTTGAACAGAAGATATGGATAAAAAGGGTGCTGGTACTTACCTGATACACCTGTTCACTGTGAGCTGTGAAGAGCATCCAGTGATGGGAAGGTGCTTCAGTCTCTTCTAGGAAGGCTGGGCTTAAACTTGAGGACACTCCTCCTCCTCCACGAGACTCCTCCTTAGCGTCCCCAGTTTTGTGAAGCAGAGGTATTGATACCCCATATGCTTAAGCCTATGTAATAACCCTGGCCGGAACAGACCCACTACCAGACGGAATGAAAGAGTGGGGCTGGATGCTCTTCACAGCTCACAGAAAATGGGCGTATCAGGTAAGAACCAACACCCTTTCTCCCACGAGCTGTTTAGAGCATCCAATGATGGGACATACCAAAGCTTGGCACTGTCCTAAGGGAGGGACTCCGTCTGGGTTGCAGACCTAACTGTCTCTGAAATAACTTTCTGCAAAACTCGCCTACCAAATGAAGCCTCAGCAGAAGCAAATATGTCAATTTTATAATTTCTAATAAATGGAGATGGAGAAGCCCAGGTTGCAGTTCAGCAAATTTCCTCTATTGTAGCTTGGGTCGCCCATGCTGCTGTGGTGGCTGCACTCCTGGTGGAGTGAGCGGTAATGCCTTGGGGCACTGGTATCGAGTGAGAGTCATACAACTTAGCGATGGTGGCCCTTAGCCATCTACCTATGATAGAGGACAAAACCTTGCGGTGCCATTGGTGTTTGAGCCTGTGTGACGGATGTGAGCAAAAATTTTGGAGCACCAGCTCTTGAGCTCTATGGAATGCCGAATTAACTTTTGGAATGAAGGAGGGATCTGGTCTGAGAACCACTCTATCCGAATGGAAAATGAAGAGGTACACCGATAATGCAGCTATTTCGGAGATTCTTCAGGCAGATGTAATTGCTATCAGGAAAACTACTTTGTAGGTTAGAAATCGAAACCCTGCCTTTCTAATGCCTGATGGCATCTGCATGCATCTTTCTCTGCTGCCTTAGAAGTCTTTTTGGGCTCCGTGGACTTATCTCTATTTTTAGCAGTTAGACTAGATCTGGGGTTGTAGTTGCTGGCCATGGTAATGCCTTTGATAGGATAGATTAGCAATATAAAGAGGCTATGAAATTAGGTGACTGGAACACCTAATAGGGTCCTGCTCCCTTAAGGGGCAGGGGATCCTGGAATAAATAGTTCCCCGATGCCTTTAGCAAATGTTGTCTCCTTGTTCTGTTTTGCTATAATGACGTGGGAAAATACCCAAACAAAGCTGAATACCATACATATAAATACCCGCAAAAACTTAAGAATATATATGTATGTATGTATGTATGTATGTATGTTTGTTTGTTTGTTTGTTTATTTTCTTAAGTTTTCGCGGGTACTTACATGTATGGTATTCAGCTTTGTTCAGGTATTTTCCCACGTCATTGTAGTTGTGCTTTTAAAGTTGTAGCAACGTTTTGGCAGAATCTCATCTGCCATCATCAGGCTTCTGTATTGTGTTCGTCTGACGAAGAGAAGCACAGAGCCGAAGACACAAGCCTGAAGATGATGAATGAGACTTCATCGAAACATTGCCTAGATACTTCCAATCTTACGCGGGAGAAAACCCGAATAACCAAAGATCCACATATAAATACCCACAACAACCTCAGAATATATATATATATATATATATATATATATATATATATATATGTTGATCTTTGGTTGTTCGTCTCCGCTAAGATTCAAGTATCTAGGCAACGTTTCGATGAAGTCTCATTCATCATCTTCAGGCTTCTGTCTCCGGCTCTGTGCTTCTCAGAGTAATGTGAGATTGCAGCTGCTTCCTCCTTTTAACTGCCAGTGGGGGTGGGACTTGATTGGGTGGGGGCTTGGCTGTGTTCTGATTGGGTGGGGGTGTGTTCTGTTCAGAGGTGGGGGCTTGGTTGTGCTCAGGTTAGTCTTAGTTGCTGGGGGATTTGAGCTGGTGAGTTGTGATCTTGCTGTTTGGCTTCTAGTTCGTGGTCCTGCTGCATCTTCATAGTGGGTGTCGGTTTGCTTCATGTATGGCTCGGAGGGGTTTGAAGTGGGTAGTGATGCAGCTGCAGTGCAGCTTCTGGTCCATGGTCGTGTCTCATCTTCTGAGTGGGTGTGAGTCTGTTTTCTACATGGAAGTGTGGTGGTGGCATCTTGTGTGGCTCTCATGGGTGTGGGTCTGGTGTCCTTCTTCATGTTAGGTACTCGTCTGTTCATGAGGGCGGGTTTCCAAATGGCTGGAAGGCGGGAGGTGTCATCTCGTTTATTCATGCTGTGTGGGCGTTTTTCTATCTCTATGGCTTCTCTGATTATTCTGCTGTTGAAGTGTTCGGTTTTGGCGATGGTTCTGGTATTTTTAAAATCAATTTCATGTCCTGTGGCTTTGAGGTGTTGGACCAGGGAAGAGGTCGTTTCTTCTTTTTTGATTGAGTTCTTATGTTCTTCAATGCGTGCATTTATTCTTCTGATAGTTTGTCCAATGTATGTGGTAGGGCAGGCAGTGCAGGGGATTTCGTATACTCCTTGGTTTTCTAATTCGATTTTGTCTTTGGGGTTTCTAAGGATGGTGGATATTTTTCTGTTTGTGCAGAATGCTGTTTTGATGTTGTGTTTTTGGAGGATCTTGCTAATTTTGTCTGTAGTGCCTTTTATATATGGGAGGAGGGCTTTGCCGTTTTCTTGTTCTCTGTCTTGGATTTTGGTTGGGGTTTCTTTTTGGATTAAGTGGGTAATCTTCTTTCTTTGGAATCCATTGGCTGTAAGTACGTTGGTGAGAGTGTGTAGTTCGGTTTTTTGGTGTTGTTCATCGGCTAAGCATTTTGTTCTGGAGATGAGTGTCTTGGCTACGGAATTGATCTGTGCTGGGTGGTGGTGTGAGAGTGCATGTAGATAGCGGTTAGTATGTGTTTTCTTCTGGTAGATGGTGTGTCCTAGGGAGCCATTGGATCTTTTGTATACCAAGACATCTAGGAAGGGAAGTTGGTTGTTGGCTTCTGTTTCCATGGTGAATTGTATTTTGGGGTGTAGGCTGTTGAGGTGTGTGAGGAAGTTGTTCAG
The DNA here is from genome assembly GCF_049901715.1 of Pseudonaja textilis. Taxonomy (NCBI): domain Eukaryota; kingdom Metazoa; phylum Chordata; class Lepidosauria; order Squamata; family Elapidae; genus Pseudonaja; species Pseudonaja textilis. Next base: position 68,672,764 of record NC_141993.1, on the reverse strand, counting down.
TTTTTCTTTCCCATGTGGCCAGATTATGAAGGTGTCATCTACGTATCTGAGCCAGAGTTTGGGTTTGTGGTCGTATTTTTCTAGAGCTTGTGTTTCAAAGTGTTCCATGTAGAGGTTTGCGATGACAGGTGAGAGGGGTGATCCCATGGGTGCTCCTTCTATTTGTTTGTATTTTTGTCCCACACAGCATGAATAAACGAGATGACACCTCCCGCCTTCCAGCCATTTGGAAACCCGCCCTCATGAACAGACGAGTACCTAACATGAAGAAGGACACCAGACCCACACCCATGAGAGCCACACAAGATGCCACCACCACACTTCCATGTAGAAAACAGACTCACACCCACTCAGAAGATGAGACACGACCATGGACCAGAAGCTGCACTGCAGCTGCATCACTACCCACTTCAAACCCCTCCGAGCCATACATGAAGCAAACCGACACCCACTATGAAGATGCAGCAGGACCACGAACTAGAAGCCAAACAGCAAGATCACAACTCACCAGCTCAAATCCCCCAGCAACTAAGACTAACCTGAGCACAACCAAGCCCCCACCTGAACAGAACACGCCTCCAACCAATCAGAACACGGCTAACCCCCAACCAATCAGAACACAGCCAAACCCCTACCAATGAGAACACACCCCCACCCAATCAGAACACAGCCAAGCCCCCACCCAATCAAGTCCCACCCCCACTGGCAGTTAAAAGGAGGAAGCAGCTGCAATCTCACATTACTCTGAGAAGCACAGAGCCGGAGACAGAAGCCTGAAGATGATGAATGAGACTTCATCGAAACGTTGCCTAGATACTTCGAATCTTACGCGGGAGAAAACCCGAACAACCAAAGATCCACATATAAATACCCGCGAGAACCTCAGAAAACAAATATATATATATATATACACACACATACATACATACATACACACACACACACATACATACATACACATACACACACACACACACACACCCTATCTATGTAGATTGATTTTCTTGAGCAGCATGGGGAGCTAGTGTAAACCCACTCTCCTACTTGGAAATCCTTCGGTAGCACCAATGGTTCTCTTTCAGGGCACAAAGAAAAATTTCTGCTGCAAACTCTGTATGCCATCAGGAAGGGCATTTGATCAGTAAATGCTCAGCTCCATTCAGTCACCCTATGCCAAATTAAGGGATTACAGGGTTGTAAAAAGGGAGCACTTTTTTGTAAGATAGGGAAATATATATAGTTCTGTTTTGAGGAAAAAACCCTGTGTGAAGGCTCCCTGGTTATTTTCACATCAATGGATTACAATACCTTTTGGCTGAGATTTGTATTTAATTTCTTTTTCTATCGGGTTTAAATTCTTTTGTTTTTTTTATGAATTTATGACACCCATAGTCACTGGTTTGAGATGGGCAGCTATATTAAACACAAACACAACACACACACGTATCTCCATTTAGGATGAACACTTCCTAATTTATTGGGAAGCTTGGGAAAATGAAATTCCTAAGAACAATGTTACTGAATGGGAAAGACTGTCAGTGACTAGACCCAAGGTCAAATCCAAGCTCAGTCCTACAATGTTGCATTAACAGCAAAACTGTGCTTCTTTATGGTTGCAATGTCCCTGGAGTATTGACCAGTAGCTTTGTTGAGGCTTCTCCTGGTCCCTTTGAGCTCTGAGACACCAAAGGATCTTATTTTGATCTTGTGAACATTTGCCAACCACTTTAAGAACAAAATCACTTATGTGTTTATTTATCAATTTATACACCACCCATTTCACTAAAGGCAACTCTAGATGGCGTACAATCATTCAATAAAAAATACCATTTGAAACATTAACACATTATATTCACTCTGGCATGGACGCTAGTAGGCAGAATCTCATCAGGTAAAAGTGGTGAATCTCATCAGGTAAAAGTGGTGAAGACTGACATCTGAAGAATCTGACATTTGTGGAATGAGGTCAGTTCCCTATAAATTAGATCCGTGCCTCTCCTCAAACCCATTTGTATTCAGGATCAAATGGCATAGATGCATGATGTGTTGAATGCATCAGTAGAGGAGGGAATCATCCCAGGAGTTTTAAGTCTCAGTTATACCCCTTTCATTTTGGAAAAGCTTTCTCTCTGAGATTAGGCTAACTTGGCTGAGTTTACTATTTCAATACTTAGGAAGGAAGGGAAGACCTTTCTCTTCCACAAGCCTACTAGGGGAGTAAGTTTTATGGTAGACAGCAGCCAATTTTTAATGATTTGTTGTTTATATTTTGTTCTTAATGTACAAACCTTAGCCCCTAGGGTTGTTCAAGTAGGCAGCATACCAATAACTGTAATAAATAAATATGGAATTTTTATGTTCTGAAGGAAAGAAAATAGAATAAACATCGTATCTCTATGTGAGAGAGACAGAAAGGAAGAGAGATTAATTCACCATCAAACTGTATTAAGTGGGAGTGCTTTTATTCATTTTTATGTTTTTGATTCAGCTAAGCACAAGACTGTCTTGGAGTGAAATAGATGGTAAAATCTGTATCACTCTTTTTCAGATTTAAGTAAATTTATTTATTTATTTATATTTGTCAATTGCTTACAAGATAATAGGTATAAGTAAAAACAATTATGAATACACGGATACATATAAGATACACACACACACACACACACACACACACACACACACACACACAATAGGACAGGGACGGGAGGCACGATTGGTGCGCTTATGCATGCCCCCTACAGACCTCTTAGGAAAGGGGTGAGGTCAATAGTAGACAGTCTAAGGTTAAAGTTTTGGGGGTTTGGGGAAAAAAACCACAGTCAGGTAGAGTATTCCAGACATTGACTTAATTGACATTGATTCTTAATAGCTTAGGAAATTGGTAGGCAAGATGCATTACCAGGTCAGATCCAGTCTGAAATATAAATCACCATTTCTTTAATTTAGTTGGTTTGCGAGTTTTTATTTATGCAGGATTGTAACATGAACCTAAACTGTTGATAAAGGATGACTAAAGTCTCCTTTAAACCAGGTTCTGCTCATGGCAATGTCATTGATACATCTAATCAATTTTCTTGGTAACTGCCTTCTTCCACAATGATTTTCAACTTCCCAGTTACCTAAACCCTAGAATTATCAGGTGTCTTCATATCCAAGTACTAGCTAGGTCCATCTCTTTAGTTTCTGAGGCCAAACAACTTAGAAAAGAATAGTAAAATAAATATTTTATTGGATTATCCTCAGCTTTCAAGCTCAGAAAGTTTTTCTGACCTAGAGCAGTCTGCTAAAATCATTGTAACACTTAGTGTAACAAAACTGTCAAAAAATTTGAAACATTTCAATTATACAAAATATAAGAATATCATCTACAGACCTCACAGAATGGGAAAAGGAAATTTCTTGGAAGGTCTTCAGAAAAACCCATTAGAATTAACATATTCATTTAATATATCTGCTTGATCTCTGGCTTCAGCCAAAAAGGAGCTCACTGCACCAATGCTCTACTGTTCAGTTTATTAATTTATCTCTCTCCTAATATACTGCAAAAATATTCATCAAAATTCACACTTCCTTTAGACATTTTTAACACTTTGCTCTGCTTTGTGTGAAGCTGTATGAAAGGTTATACTGATAGAGAAAACTATGGAAAATCCTTTCCAGGGATATTAATTTGATATTTGTGCATGTAATTCAGACCCTTAAAATCTCATTGCTAACTCATTGCTAACGATCAGTGGCAATGCCTCTAGAAGTTGTAGGTGCTCCAACTCTGGAGATTTTTAAGAAGACAATCATTTGTTTGAAATGTTATAGGATTTCCTACTTCATCAGGGTGTTGGACTAGAAGACCTCCAAGGTCCCTTCCAACTCTGTTATTCTATTATTATGCTGTTATTATGATTAACTAACCAACAGCTAATTACATAACCACCAAAAGAAAGACTGTGATAGAATTCAGGAGACAACAGCACAAACAAAATGATTTGGTGAGCAAACAATCATCAAAGAATGTTCTTAGCCATACACAATGCCGTTTTGGACATTATAAGTTGAATATTTATATAAACTGATAAATCCAAAATACTAAACACAGTGTCAGCCCCAGATCCATCTTGATTCAGATTCTCGGCTGCCACAGCAAGGAATGGGTAGGCTGTGGGATCGGGAGAGTAGCAAAGGGAATATAGCCACAACCACATTCTTTTGCCAGAGATCAAGGACAAGTTGCTGGCACCTGGAGGGGAGTGATTGGAATTTGGCAGCAGCTGAGGCAGAAGGTTGATTGGCTAATGTGATCTGGGAATCACTAAATGGGGCAGTGTGTGAGTTTTAGTGTGAAGGGGGGAAAACATGGGAATTCAGATTTGTGTTTTCCCCAGATGTGCCAACATGATTTCTCTAATCAATTCTTACTTTGATGGACTTTGTCTTGGAGTTTTGAATTGTCTGGAGAGTTTACTTGGAACGCTGACACACTGATAAGTCATACCTGGTCATTCCTAGCATGCCGACATTTTTGTAATTAGGGTCCCTAAGCATTTATGATCATGTGTATAAATACAAAGGAAAAGTAAATATTGTATGTAGAATTCTTGTTAATAATATAGATCTGATATTTTTTATTTTTCTGCCAAGCCAAAAATCTGAATTTTCTGTCTATTCTAACATCCATGTACATCCATGTTTCCACCCCACCTAACCCCTTCCTTGCAATTTTCAAGATCAGCAACAGTTGATTATATCCTAACACAAAGAGCTGGTCACACATCTGCAAAAGGCAGATATTGACTATAATGTAGAATCACCCCTCAAATCCCTCAATTTTTCACTATAGTAACCTAAAGACCAAAAATATGGCTTGCACACTTTTTATAGCATCCATTCAGGCTTTGATTCCCCGCATCTCTAGATCAATGTTTTTCAACCTTAGAAACTTTAAGGTAGATAGTCTTCAACTCCCAGAATATCCCAGCCAGCATGTCTCTTACAATTGCCAAAGTTGAGAAATACTTCTCTGGGTAACAGCTGTGCCACTGCAGTCTCACTACTTCTGAAAGGGCACCCTAAATAAATTCAGGTCAAGTTGCAACAGTGGTGAGAAAAACATCTCATGCTAGAAGTTCCAATTCAACATATACATAGCCATGTTTACAGTTATTTTTTTTCCTCCTCAACATTCTATGCCCTAGGGCAAAATTGGATTATTTGCTTATAAGCTACATTCCAGTGATTCAGGGGATACTGGCATAATGTTTGGAGTCATTCATTATGGCTTGAACATTTTAAATACATACTTGCAAAAATACAGTCTCTAGATGCAAACCACACTGCACATCCATTAAATTCCAGGTAGGGATATTTCTATAATTCTCAAATATAAATGTACTTTCCATTTAACCAATGACAGTCTCATCCATGGAAAATAAAGAAATGTTTCTAACTACCTCACACAATCACTATGCTTGTAGCTTTAGAAGGAATTCTAATTTTTTCAGAAGAAAAAATATTTGTTTTCAGGACAGTTTATTCTGTTGTCTTCCATTGCATTCTACAAACCTTCCCACCACTGAATGATTTTTCCCACACCTTGGCACACTTCTTCCCAATATTTGCTAGATGGCCATCTGTTCAAAGATCTTTCACCTTTTCGATTTTTCTCCACCCTTAAACTTCTGCCAATCTTATTTATCCTACCACATCTCATGGCCACTATTGAAAATTACAATTTTCTATTCATCTGTTCTATCCAATGTTTGTCCAAACATAATGCTATTGTATTTATCTCCTATGTAAGACAGCATTCTAACTGTACTCAAATGGTAATTGTGTGGGAGTATAAACTTGTAATGTAATTTGTTCAAATCAATTTCTGTTGAAGAGAATTGGGAAAAGGAAACAATGTTTGAGTGTCACTTGCTAAATTCTACGCAGAAACCTTGAGAAAAGAAAAATATTTTTCAGAGGAAAAAAGGCTTGATGAATCACAGACTGAATTTGCAATTGCTTTTGTAAAATCAAAGTTTTTCAGCTTGGTTTAGCATAAAACTGTAATATGTTTTTATTTCTCTCCCACAGCTGCCTGCAACTAATCTGAAATATTGAAAACTTACTCCTCACTGAGTCCCTTCAATTTCCCTACTTACTTTCTGTTTTTTGAGGTACAGACTTGTCCTCTTATTTTGTGGAAAACATCCAAACATCCGTATAGAACCTCATAAGTTTGCAAAATTAAGAAGGATCTTTAGTCCATAGAATCCTATCTCTCTGCTCATATAATTTTTAAAAAGCCAGCCTTTCATTCTTATTTTTTAATATTTCCAACCAGAAAATGAAATTTATTTGTTTTACACCATCTTTATTACATAACTTGGCAAACATACATAATATTCCTCCTTATTTTAATAGATTAATATTCATACAAAATACATATTTTTTTCTTTATACTCAAGGTTTTCTATGATTGGATCACCAATGCACTCAGATGTGCCAGTCAGCTAGAAGTTTGTGTATAAGCAATTGCTTGTAAAAGAGTTCTTCCTTATCTACAGACAGTTCATGAACATCTATTGTGGGATCAGGGAGCATGCTGAAAGAGGTGCAGGCCAAAAGTAAATCCCATTTGTTGGATGCCCCTTGACATGGGAGGGTTATCTCTGTAAGCTGAGGACGTGCTGTATGCAACAGATAACTTGTCTTTAGTCATGAAATTGTATGCCACAATCAATCTGTTAAACCATCTCAGAAGTGTTTGCTTTTTGTAACAGAAACTAATATCCAAAATTGTCTAAAATATCTATACATGTAGGGAAAAAATGTCAATATACATAAATGTACTGCTGAAACCCAGATTCTTCTGGGAAAGGGTTTCATGAACAGAACATCCAGTTAAAAGGCAACTGTAATTCACATTTAAAAAATATTTTCCCAATATCACAAACATAATTAAAGCATTCTAAAGTAATTTTTAAAGCTGGTGTGAGTTTATAATGGCTTGCTTCTTATCCTTCTATTTGTGTAGCCTCTTCCTGTTGAGTTATTTTTGTTGTTTTATCCTTCACTCACTCACATGACCTTCAAATTCTTTCAGAAATCTAGGTTTCTGTGGAACACCTTTTGAAAGGCCCCGATGTAGTTCAGTAGGAAAAGCTTGAAAATTTCTGCTCAAAATTTAGATAACCTCCCATTTTTTCAATCCCAATGGCGGTTCTTGTTCTCCCCCCAAAATTAGATAAGATCATCCAGATATTACTCACCTCAACTTTTATTAGGAAGCTACAGCATTCAGGAACATATGTACACATGTGGATATGTATGTATGTATGTATACACACATACACACACACACATACAAAGGAGATCTTAAACAGGAGCACTGAATATTTATATATCTGTAAAAAAGTTCTTTCTAAGTAAGTAACTAATTCATTTATGTTTAAAGTTATTGAAATAGACATCCTGTGCAGACATAATGTAACACCGTTTCCTTTTCTAATATTTAGGTTACATTCAATGTACACTGACCTGGAAATAAGGCACATATTTTATCAGCAATATTAATATACTAAAATGTGAAAGTTCAACAAACATCTAAAAATATTATCACAAATTTTTAAAAACAAAAGGTAATAAATAAAGACTATGTACTCTTAAAATATTAAGAATATTAGGAAGAGATGTTTTAATGAACAGAAGAAAAGTAAGCTACTTTCTACTGTTCACTAAAACAGTCCAATTTTTTTCATGTTTCTATACAAGTCTAATGGTAACTCCTAAAAATAGTCATATCTCTTTTCAGTTTCATATTATTAATGAAGAAAAGAGTGATGCTATATCCATGCAACGTAGAAGGCTGTTCTTCCTAGTGATTTTTGAAGCAAGCACAGCCCTAGTATTAGCATTCTCATCACCCTAGTATCTCACATTTCTACTGTCCTCCATAAAGGTCTGTTAGCTCCAAATAAAATTGTGGCATTTGAAAGAAGAAATTATCACTCAAAATACAAAGAATTTTAATACCAGGTAACATAACAAAAGGAGAAAACAAACTAATCATTCAGGTGGTTCTGATTCAAAGGGAAATGTCCTTGTGCCTTGCTAACAAGAAAAAAAAAGATTTTAAAAAGTATTATTTTTACAACAGATTGCAGCGTCTAGCTAACCTTGGTTGATCTCAGAAAGCTAAACAGACTTCACTAGTCCTTTGATGGGAGACCATAGAAAATACCAGGACTATATCCTAATTTGAGAAGTAAAACAAACAACAAAGAAAAGCAGGCAACGATAAACCACAGAAAATGCTAAGGATAGAGAGTTCAGGTAGACCCAGGGTGGGATTCAAAAACCCCAGCAACCGGGCTTCCGGTTTGAGCTTCTTCAGCGACAGACCAAAACCTCGTCTCTGCGAGGCTTCAATCCGTGCTCGCCGCTGGAGTGCTCCGAGCCGGCTGGTTTCGGGGCTAAGCCACCCCGTAGAGGTGGTGAAGAGGGGGGAGACTGCCTGCAGGGTTGAGGAGAGCCGCATCTCTCCTCCCCAGCTGGCCATTACTCCTTTTCCTGAAGGCGGTTGCAGCGGTGGTCAGAAATGGCCACCACAAAGAAGAACTCAACTGGAAAAGAATGTGCAGGAGGAAGATAAGAAGAGAAAGTTTTGGTTGACCGGGTCAAACAGCAAAAGCAACAAATAAGGTACCCTGGAATTGAAACTATTAAAAAACAATAACATTGTTCCCTAAGAAGATTTTTAAGCTGAGAAGGAGAGAGAAAAGGGAAAAGATTTGGTTTCTTTTTTTTCTCCTTTTTCTATACTGACAGCTAAGAGACTTAAGCAAGAAATTGGAAAAAAATCCACTTTGACATCAAAAGGCATTTAATGCTGAAAATAAAAAATCAAAGGGATAATAAAGATTTCTGGATCATTAAAAGCTTTTGAAAACAGGAAAGGAGAGAAAAAGAATAAAAGGGCAGGATCTGGAAGGGAGGAGACTGCCTGGAATTAAAAAAGAACTTACAGCAAAATCTCAACAAGACTTCCAAAGGATACATTCTAATTGAAATATCGCAACAAAAACCCCAGGAAGAGAAAGTCGAAAAAGAAATAAGAAGATATAACTCGGGACTATCTGGATTACTTGATGATTTCTGGATTCTTGGTTATTGTTTTGAATGACTAAAATCAATTGGGTGGTTGTTTAAAACTGTTTAGAATGGCTCCACTTTTAGAAGAACTGAAAATGGAACTTAAAAAGTACAAAGAAGATGCACAAGAAGGGAGAGGTTCTTTTGGCTTCGTATTTCAGTTTTTAGAAATGGAGATTTGGAATTATGAGAAACAACAGGAAATGCCTGCAGAACAATCAGATTGCGAGAAAGAAGAAGCCATCTTTAATGAACAAGTAATCTTAGGTGGGGAAAAAAAGAAAAGCGGGGAAAGAGAATGGAAAGTTTAAGACTGGGAAAAACAACTCCAAAAAAAAAAAAAAGTGAAAAATAAGTATAAAATCAGAAAGCAACAGAAGAGAAATGCAGAAATGCAGCAACAGAACAGAAATGCAGAAGAGAGAATTAGAAGTAGTGAGACAAGGGGGTAAAAGGAGGAGGGAGAAGATGAGAGGGAAGAAAGAAAGGAAAAGAAATTATAAAGGACAGAAACAAAATATAGAGAAACAGGACCGATTTAGAGATGATGGGTGAAAATTTAATGGAAAAAGGGATTCTGCAAAGATATATAAGATAGTATTGTTAGAAATAATTTTAGAAAATATGAAACAACATATGATTAAAATATTTGATAAAATAGCTATCATGATTCATAATAATGCTTGTCAATAAGTAAATGTAACAAAATGAATATTTAATGATTTACAAAACATATGTAACAAGGGAAAAATTAATTGTGGAGATTATATGTGTCTTTAAGGAAGTATGATATTTAATTGAAAAGAAGTGTTAAAGATGTTAAGATTTTAATGATTATTAATGATATAACTGAATTGGAATGGAATGAGGGTTTATAATTACATATATTTATAATCTTTTTTTAAAAGAATATATTGTGTATTATAAGAATGTATCAAGCAGAATTCTATTGGAAGTTATGTATTATGTATTATATTGAAGGTCATAACCTTAAGGTATATATTGAAGTTGAAATAAGAGTTGAATGGATGTAATTAAAAGATATAAAGGTGTCATACTCCAATTTGTAACTACAGGAGAAAATTTGTTTAATGAGAAAAGATAATATGAAATTGAAACAGAACAGACAAAAGTATAAATATAATTATTTGAATTGAGATGAGATAATCAAAATAAAATTGAGAAAATTAAGAGGGAAAAACTATATAGAAAATGTAGAATAGTATAAGATATGGAATAGAACACAAAAAGAAGCATGAAATTGAGTTTTGTGTCTGTATAAAGAAGTTCAACCCGGGATCAAGCTATTTTCAAAAAAGATGTTTTACTTGTATTTTGTATGTGTGAAAACCCAAATAAAACTTTATTAAAAAAAACTCAGCAACTGGTTCCCTGCCCAGTGGCTGGGTGGACGTGGCCATGGTGGACGTGGCCTACAAAAACTTCTAGGAGGGCAATTTTCACCTTCCCCAGAGACCAGAGGCTTCCCTCGGGCCTCTGGGAGGGCAAAACGGCCTCCCCCAGGCTCCAGAGGGCTTCCAGAATCTGGAAAAAGGCCCATTTCTGGACTCTCAGAACTTGTGGTTTAGGCCATTTTTCACCCTCCCAGAGCCTCCATGCGGACCTTGCACTTACTTGCACCCAAAACAGGCCACATGGACACTTCTGGGAGGGGAGGGACAGGCCGGGCCAGCTGGTTGGTTCAACTACCAGTTAACATCTGGTTTGTCCAAACTGGGCCAAACCAGCTGAATCCCACCCCTGGGTAGATCCCAAGAGTTATGCATGATCTGAAGAAATGTTTATTTATTACTAATCTTTCCCAAAATAAGAAGAACTAATGTACATGTCATATAGGAGAATGGCATTCTTTTACCACAATTCTGTTTATCAAGTTTATCATCTAATTTCATAAACTTAAAAATCTGAGTAGTACCACATTTCCTGGAGGAAGGGAACACTTTCATACAGTCTAACAGACTGGCTAAAAAGGGAATTTCATTTAATTGTGATTGTTATGAGTTCATCGTATCAATGTGTATATGAATAAGAATAGACAAGCTACAAGAGGATCTATTATTTTATTTTATATGAACTTGTATATGATTTTTACTCACCTCAGTGCCCATTTATCCCTGGATCTACATATCATTTCAAGAAAGTTTTTTCCATTGTGTCTTTTGGAATCTCAAATACTTGCTCAAAATTGTATAGTCAGTTCCACTGTTTGCCAGTAAACCATGGGAAAATCAAGTGTTTTTTTCTAAAGTACCCCAAATTTAAACTAACGCTGACTACTTTAAAACTCTTGGGGGGTAGGGGTATTATTATTGGGAGCCTCCCACAATTTGTAATAAGACTGGCTGTTATATTAAGTAAATAAGTAAATAAATAATTTGAATGACTGCTAAATTATTTGTACGGCATCTTGATTATATTTTATACAAATTACACATAAATACAATGGAAAAAGGAAGAGCTAGTGGAAGAGATGGAGAGGTAAACACAATTTATTGTAAAAGAAAATTGCATCTGTTTTCTGTTAATCTCCTTTCAGATATCTAGAAAATGTAGTTATGATTGGTGGAGGTATACTTTAATTGCTTATCATCAAGCAGCAGGCATTCTATATGAATGGCCAATATTAGCTCTTCACTTCCTTATGAAATTATGTATATGTAGAAATTATGCATATCCTAGCAGTGCATCACTGCAATCAACAAAGAAAAATACAAGGTCAAACACAAAGGATTTTTACACAAAATAGAAATACAGATTTGACTACACTGAGCTCTTAGTTCACTGCATCAGTTAAACTAATAAAGAAATAGTAGCTAGCTAACACTAGTTATAGAAATGGCATAGAAGAATTTGTACTGCAATATTCTTTTTTTTCTTCTATTGTACAAAATAATCCTTTGAACCATACGGGATTGCAAAAGGAGCAAATGCTTGACAACATCTCAAATAATAAAAATTCAGTACAAAATAGGTGTAACAATTTATGACTTAGCTGTCTTGTTAGCAGTTAAAACTGCCCATCAAATCATTATCCCCTCTGCTTTTGCAACTGCCTGTTACTCATTACTGACATATCTTGTCCGCATACTTCTCTTGTTTAGTTCTTCTATCTAAATTGCCCAGTGAGTGACAGATCAATTCATTTCCCTGACAGATGCACCTTACACATATTCTGCCTATTTCCTCAGCCGCCCAAACTGGCTAGCTTGCCCAGTTAATATGGAAGCTGCCAACAAGGATATGTCAGTTGGGAAGTTCAGACTGATTGTAGCACTGCTGAGAAATAATATATAATCAACCAGTATAAATGTCCTTGGGTGATGTTGCAGTAAAACTCGAGATACCAGCATTTGACACAGCATGAAAAGCTATACATATGTTTTCCAGATGAAAAAAAATGCCCACAAGCATCTTTATTTTCAACCAGTCTAAGTGTGCAGACCTGCTGTTCAAGTCTATTCAGAATTCGAATAGAGACAGAGGGGACATAATGTTTACTAAGACAAGTTTCTTGTGTGTTAATGAAGTTGGATCTGAATTCTACATAGCACACTGTGGTGTACTAAGGAACAAACAGCATTGCACAATGTACATTCATGCATTCCTCGTTGTCCTGTCCATCGTTCTTTTACTGTATTCTACGGGAAGTGCTAATAAATTTTAAGAATTTATATACAAGCTTTAGCATTACTTTATTTCCACCATCTCATTAATATGTTGCCGATCTACAAATCCAGGATCCCTTACAGCAATGAAAACAACAAAACAATAGTAAATCAAAACAATTTCACCATTCTTAAAGCTCTTTTTAAAATTAAAACATGTATTTACAGCACAATTACAATGAAGTGTTACTATATGTAATAAGTTTTCAAGATATTCTTTTATGGACATGTGTGAATGCACACACGGATACCAATTTTAAAAAATCAAACTATTTAAAATTTGAAAAATAAGTTTTGTTAAAAACCAATAAAATAAATTATTGCAATAAAGAGGGGTGTTTCTTAAAGCAATTAAAAGAAAAAATACAGTATGACCCTAGTATCAAATATCCAGCACTGTGCAAAGATTATCAATATTTTTCTATCTCAAATGCCCTGCCTCAATAATTATAGATTCTGAATTTATAGGTAGCTTGTCCATTTGGCTACCCACTTGCCTGGTGAGCATGTTGGAGAAGCCTAATCAAGAGAGCTATAAAGGTATAAATTGTCTGGACAGCCATTAAATCCATTTCTGGTTGCATAAGAGGATTTTCTTTAGTGTCTTAAGTTAGTGTGACCCCAAATGTATTTCCAACTCTATAATTACATCTCTTAGTCAGGCCCATCAGTACAAATTAGCTGTGTATTCATGATTAGGAAATATATTATCTGTGTAGATAACAAGGAATATATAACAAAATCCCTTCCTATGTTGCAGTATCATTTCTGTCTCTACATTCTCTTTTCAGAAAGTCAACAGAGTATGAAGCCTACTGTGGAAGCCAAAGAAAAAGATTAAAAACCTTAAGAATTTCATTCAATATGTTGCTAAGAATTTTGTTGAGATAATATATGGATACTAAAGTATATTTAAAAATAGACTGTATTTTCTAAAGTACTGTTCAATTCTGCAGAATGACTATATTTTCTAAAATGTTGGATATAAATTCCTGTTTTATCACATTTTTTTCTTAGAGATTGACATGAGTTTTTGAAGTATTTCTTGCTAAAACTGAAGCCTTAATTTTATTTTACATTACTCCCCTAAAATTATCTTTCATGCTTCGTAATTTATGGCCTCATTCAGTAGAAGTACTGCTAGTGCTAAAGCTGTATTTTCAAAGGCAAAAGTAACTGAATGCTTCTCACTGCTCTCACACAAAATCCGATAAACAACGGGATCCTAGAGTTGGTAACGTTCACATTTTCTTCCATTTTTAAAAACATATTTCTCTTCTTCCGAGAATTTAATCATCTATCCAGTAAATAGTAAACTGAGCATTATTATTGCTAAGATTTTCTTTTAAACTAGAAATAAAGCTTTTATTATAATCTCCCTTGTGACATGCTATAATTATCGTTTATGTTTTCTTTGTTGCATTACTTTAGATCTGGTATAAACATAAAAACGGGTGGGATTCTATTGGTTCGGGCTGGTTTGGGAGAACTGGATGTTAATTGTACATCCAGTTTGGTGAACTGGTAGTTCTGAAGCTCAGCTGGCCCCACCCACTCCACCCCGCCCCTCCCAGAAGTCGCCATGCACCTGGTTCTGGCTCCCAGGTAAGTGTAGGGAAGCTTGCAAAGCCAAAAACAGAGTGGGGGTAAACACAGGAGGGGTTCAGGTATGCCCCACCCCACTCTTCCCCCCACCCCGCGCTGTTTGGGTCTTTCTAAGGATCCAGGGAGAGGCAAACTCATCACCTAATTGAGCAGCCCGTTTTTGCATAGCAAGCCTCCCTGGAGCCTCAGGAGACCCAAAACAGTGCGCGGGGGGCGGGTGTGCTGGAGGGGAGTGGTGGGGTGCTTTTTTTGCTTTGTGAGGGGTGCAGGAGGAGTGCTGCCTGTCACACACCCCTGGGCACGCCCACCCAGCCAGTAATTAGGGAACAGAGAACAGGCTGCTCAATTAGGCGATTAGTTTGCCTCTCTCACCCGAGGGCTGCCTCCCACCGGCCGGCATGTAAGAGCTTCATTCAGTTTGTTCCTGCCCTCAAACAGTAAAGGTTCTCCAGCAGCTGGGCTTGCAATAGGCTTGCAACAACCGAGTTCCAGGTCCTTTCTCCTGCTCCTTCTGCTATGCCTGCTTCTGCCTCCTCCTCCTCCTCCTCTTTCTCCTCCTGCTTCCTGTTTCTCCTGCTACCTCTTCTTCCTTCCTCTGCTTCTCACCCACTTTCCTCCTCTCCTTCTCCCAGCATTGCAACTTGGCTTGTGTTCCCTTCCTGCACCTCTCCAAGTTTGCAAGACAAACTGCAGCATCCCAACTTTAGTGCTTTTCTAAAGCCTTGTTGGAGGGAAACAAGCTATGTTTGTTTGTCTGTGGCAATGTCACCTTAAGTGCTGGGTCTCCAAGGGAATCCCTCTCTTGTTTGCACCAAGACTGCTGACCGAGTCTCTCTCTCTCTGTCTCTGCCTCTGCCTCTCCCCCTCCTTCTCTCTTTTGAATGGTTTTGTTAGCACTTCCTCAATGTGCTGGAACTTTAGTTTGTTTTGCTGGAAGAGTGAGTAAGAATTGTCTCTTCTCACCCCCACCCCCTTTCTTCCCACTTTCTTAGAAGAAAGTCACAGGTTTAATGTGGAAGGGAATCACTGTGCTGAATCATTGAAAAGTGCAGGTAGTGGTCATTTACCCTCTTTCTGCTTTCCTGGGTCTTTGATTGGGGCTTCCTCTGGAGCAAAAGCAGAAAGCTTCTTCCTGTGAAGATTTCTCTGTGTCTTCTAATTTTCTTCCAGAGCAGAACAAAAAAGCCTCTTCCTGCGAAGGCTTTTCCTGTTCTTTATTCTGATTTTCTCCAGGAGCAAAATTAAGCCCTTTCTAGTGAAGACTTCCTGTGTGTTGATTCTGATTTTCCCCTGGACTGGAACAAAATTATCCGGTAGCAGGCTTTAAGTAACAATCCCACACTTATTTTACTCCATGTATGGTCCACCCACTATTTAATTTACCACTTGTTTGTGCTTCTTTCCCAAACTATATACTTTTCTCCCTCACCCTTTCTCTCTCTCTCTCTCTCTCTCTCTTACACACACACACACACACACACACACATACACACAGGTACATGGTAAAATTGTCTTCCATGAAACCAGTCCCTGGTGCCAGAAAGGTGGAGGGGGGCTCTGAATTAGACCATGCAGGAGAACTCTTTTAAGGATTATGTATTAATAGAAAAGTAACTAACTTAGCTCTGATCCTAAACCAGGGGTTCCCAAACTTGGCAACTTTAAGACTTGTAGACTTCATCTCTCAGAATTTCTGGAAGTTGAAGTCCATAAGTCTTAAAGTTGCCAAGTTTGGAGACCTCTGTCCTAAACGCTAAAGCTTCTGCATATAAAAAACAAAGGAGCTCTGATCAACTATCACAGCCACATTTTGGATCTGAGTGGAGGTCCTGGGAAAGATGTCAGAATACCACTTAGAAGGAACCTTGGGAGGAACCCTATACCATTTTAGAGAAATGGCTGTCCAGTCTTTTCTTAAAAACCTCCAGTGTTGGAACACCCAGAACTTCTAGAGACAAGCAGGTCCACTGATTAATTGTTCTCAGTGTCAGGAAGTTTCATCTTAGTTTTAGGTTGCTTCTCTCTTTATTCAGTTTCCATACATTGCTTCTTGTTTTGCCTTCTGCTTCTTTGGAAAATAAATCCCCCCCCTTCTTTCTGGAAGCCCCTTAAAAGCCTGTTGCCTATCACCCTCCTGGACAAAGCAGGTGAGCCTTTTCCTCCTTTCAGTGGTCCATGAAAGTACATCTATAGCATGTAGTTAATAAAGTCAAAAAAGGTGAACAACATTTTTACAGGACTATAGATAAGTTGAGGCTGGGTGTGACAACATGGCTGGGAGGGGAGGGGCCAGGAGAGGCACCCCTTGATATAAGTGACATTGAGTTGGTCATGCACAGCCAGTCATGTGACCACCAAGCCATACCCACAAATTAAGGCACGCCCACAGAGCCAGTTGTTAAGAAATTTGAATCCCATCTCTGCATAAAAACATCATTAAAACTTTGTAATATTACACAAATAAATTCCTTGTGGTTATTATTTTTATTTAGTTTTACTATTTTGGGATCATAACTTTAAAAATATGCCAAATTAGGATGGATGGATAGATAGACAGATAGATGGATGGATGGATAGATAGATAGATTGATAGATAGATAGATGGATAGATAGATAAGATAGAATGTCTCCTCCCCCTCCATGTGTTGAATACCTGAATCAGAAGTAAAATAAATGTAAACCGTCCATGCATGACAGTTTACGGAAGACTATGTATTAAATGAAATAGACTATTTAAGTTCAAAAGTCCTGTATTTACAAGCCAAACACTAATACTCAATGTCTTGTTTTCTAAAATTGTTCATTAAAAAAAACCTTGGGTGGTATTTAGCCACACCCCTGCCCTCATCAAGAGCTGAAGGAATTTATGCATTGTATAAACCTTTGTGACTCTTTCATATATTTGAGATGCTGTGAGAGCAAAATGAAATAAAATGGACTGATAATTTGCTTTCATCAGGATCCTGATAGAATGTTTCAAGGAAATATATAACTGGTTCTTCAAAAAGCATTCCTAACTTTTTGAGAACAGCAGATAAAAGCACAAAGCCATTTTATGGCTTAATGGCAAGGCACTATATCAACCAAATTAAATAATTCTATCTCAATTATTTAAAATAGAAGCACTAAAACCTACAGCACTTACACTTTTGTATTCATTATGCTTTTTTAGGAACTGTCTATTGTTATTCAGAACATTTACTTCATCTGTCAAAATGTCTAGAATTAATTAACATGGATGGCTAAATCATGAGATGTACAGTTATAGGAAGTGTATACGTACAGGATGCACATGATAAAGTGTACATTTTGCTTGCAAAAGTTTCAAAACTGAATCACCAGCACTTTTAAAAGTCTGATTTGTTTAAATGTATAAACAACTATTGTCCAACAGATTAGTTAAATCTAGATGGCCACGTTTCTTCCTACATTTAAGCATAGTATTTCATTGGGCTCTGCTAAATTAAGGCAAAGTGGATAATGAAGATTTAGATTTAGGCAAATTTGAAGTCCACCATATTTAACAAAATGACTTAACAATGAATTAGCTGTGTTCCTTATTCATATGGAAAACTTTACTATCCCATTCACAAAGGATTTTTCAATTAATATTATTCTGATTAGGATAATGCATCCAGTTTTTCCATATGATTTGGCCAACTTCCCACATTTCCATAGATTAGTGAATATCTGAATAACTGCAGCAGCTGCGTGTTTAGAGCGTTCATCCAAAAAAAAAAAACGTGTTACCCATGGTACCTGGAAACAGAAATTAGAGTATCAAGTTAGTAGTAGCCATTTCTATTAATCCATATGAACTATAAAGTAATCAAGGAGAGAACTAACCTTCAAATAAGGAGAAATTTTGTGATAGAACAATTAATCAGTGGAACAAATTGCCTTCTGAAATTATGGGTGCTCCACCACTGGAGGTTTTTAAGATGAGACTGGACAACCATTTGTCTGAAATGGATAGAGTCTTAATCCAACAGGGGGTTGGATTAGATGACCCACAAGTGGTAGAAACATATATGTTAGTTGTCATGGTTTACTAGACTTCTGGTTCCACCTCAGTGAGCTTGAAAATTTCTGCTTGACATGGACTGCCAAAGGACATGGCTAAACAAACTATGAATACTGAGGGCATAGTGCTTTCAAATCACAGATTATAAATATTAGAAATAATTTCCATATTAAATATTAAGAAAAACAGAGATAAAATTATATTAAGAAATAAGTGCAAATGCAATTTTTCCACTATATTTGAATTCCCCAAACATTGCAGAACTGTTAACTATTTAAGGAATTTGTACAAAATCCACATGAGAGAATATAGTTAAGAGACAGTACAGAAGGCATACTATGAAAATTTGCTTGCATATGTGTATACTTTGGAGCAAATTACAATGAATAGGTATAAATTTTCATGCAATAAAAATAACATAAATTTTGGCACTGCCTTTTCTAACAATGCTCACAAACTAATATGTAAATAAGACAAAGTAAATCTCTTGGCAATAAGATATAGCCTCCACTGCAGTAAATTGTATATTTGAGTCTCATTAAAAATGCACATTATAAACCACTTCATAGCTAGCAATGGAAAGGTGACTTATTTATAATTCATCACATACCTATGGAATTCTATGTTATGTAATTTCTAATCAAGCTAAAGAACTTTCATTCCAACTTGCCAAGGAGAGAAATGCTGTAAAATTGGGTACTCTAAGAAATAAAATTCTTTGTTGTTAGTGCAGGATACAGGAAAGAGCACATTCATAATTACAAAAGGAATTATAATCTGGAAAGTTAGATTCCGTCACGTAACTGGAGTTTTTAAACATTAATAGATTTTAAAAGCTATGGTTACAATAAATCACAACCCTATACCAAGATAATTTTTGCAGAAAAATATTTTTTCTTTACATGGATAAAACAAATAGTCACTCCTGAATTAACCACAAAGAGAGAATAAAATGGCAAGTGTAGCATATTTTGTCAACTGTAGTTTATGAAAATTAATTCATTTCTATATCATTTGCATCTTATTAACTGTAAATTGTTTTAACAAACAATTTTCCATGTTGTAAGCAAATTCACAGCTGTGTTTGCCTTTCTAGAAGGACTAATTTTTTGCATAAAAAAGAATGTTTTGAGGGCATTTAAGGGGATAATTTCTGCAATCCTCCCTGTTTTCAAATCTGGTATTTTCTGTGCTGCGCAAAGCACTACTTCAATAGATATTCAATTGTAATTTTTACTTATTTTAATGAAATTCAGAATAAATGACACACTATCTTTTTTACATTGTTTTAGCCTTGTGAGCAAAATTACCGCTGTTACAAATTAGCAGGCCATGGATCCTATAAAGATCTCAACTGGGAGACTGTAAAACTTTAAACCTTCTTACTATAATCTGCTTTCTTTTATATCAGATCTACAGCTGCAATTTGTATCTCTGGAAATTTACACGGAAGTTTTGAGGTTAAAATGTCCCAATCTTTAAACATCTCTTTCTGTGTATGGAATGGCCTGTTTGCTTTCAATAGAAGGCTTCCAATGCTGGAATGTGACATTCTTACCTTATCAAAAAGTGGCCCAAACTTAAACTGCTTGGAGTATGAATGGCTAAACCACTCTAATATAGGAATGTTCTGGTTTGGAAACAGCTGTTCTGATTAAAAGAAAAGCCTTATTTCAAGAGTTTCTGTTTAAAGGTCACAATAATGACAATTTGGTTAAGAGTGCCTAATGTTCTGACCTAGAAAAATTAATCTTTTTTTATGATTTGTCATCAAGTTGGATTTTTTCCAGCCTAGTGGAGTCTATTGAGCAGAAAACAACAGTTAAACGAATGGCTAGGCAGATTAGAGGGCCTACCAATGTATATGTATCCTTATCAGATTATTGTTTCTATTTTGGGGAGAGGGGGCAGGGGAACGTCTATGGAAAAGTTAGAATATTATTTAACTTTGTTGACTTCTGTTTCTTGCTGACTCTGGACTTGTTCTGCTATAAGCTTCCAAGAGTTCTAAGTTTGTCTTGCTACTTTTAAAACAGGGCTGTGTTCTATTTAAGCATGATAGACTGGCAGGCAGGCAATCAGTGAAAATACCTTCCATATTGAAGAGTATAATTTTTGCTAGTTGGACATCTTGTTATTTCCAGTGGCTTGGCATATCTCCTAAGAGGAAATGCTGAATGCTAAATACCTGCTATATTAAATTCTAAATTAAATTCTAATGAAAATAATAAACCTTTGCGTTTTTTTCTCTCTGTATGCTTGAGCACGGTAGGACGATTATTTAAAATTGGTTCCCTTTACTCCTGGGTTAGCATTTTTAAATATCTCTGCAAACTCCCATTTATAGATATCCATACTAGCTTTTGTTTCAGTCCTGCACACTTCTGATTTGAAATAAACATGGCATATTATATAGAAATACCTGTAATTGCTGCCTTGTACTTTAAAATCCTAAAAGTTTTCTCAATAAACAGTCCTCCTTTCATCAGACTCCCTCTCCTCTCAAAACCTTATCCATTTCTATGTTGATTCAATTAATTTCTTACCCAATTTTCAAATAAATAAATATAGCAACATAGAGACAATATGTTAAACAGAAGGGTGGTGGGATTCAAAATTTTTTACTACCAGTTCTGTGGGCGTGGCTTGGTGGGCATGGCCATGTGACTGGGTGGGCATGGCTTTTTTTTTCTTTTTTGCAGTTGCCCCCCCACCTGTTTTTGGACTTTCTGGGCCTCAGAAGAGTCTTTTGGGGGGGAGGGCTCCCAAAAGGCTCCTCTGAGGTTCAGGAAGAAAAAAACAGAGCATGGGAGGGGCACGCAATCCCTCTTCACGCTTCATTTTGGGACCTTCCTGGCCTTAGAGGAGCCTCGGGGGGGACATTTTTGCTTCCAGGAGGCTCCTCTAAGGTTCAGGAAGGCAAAAAATGAAGGGGGGGGGGGCTGAGCCCCTCCTCCATTTTTTGCCTTCCTAGGCCTCAGCAAGGGGAAATCCCGGCACAGCTGATCATATAAACAGCTGATTGTCAGGAAGGAAAAAAAGAAATACCTTAAGGGGCCAGAGTCAGGCGGGCGGAGTGAGTGAACATTGGGCAGGTGGGGCAAGAGAGCCAGAGACTGGTCGGGGGCATGACCAGCCAGAACTTACTACTGGTTTGGCGACCCACACCATATCCTTGCTACTGGTTCGCCCAATCCGGTGCGAACCAGCTGAATACCACCACTGGCTGTTACCCTATTCCATCTTTCTATTTCTATAATTTAATTTAGAACAACAGTAGCTACAGTAGCTTAAAAAACAGTAGCTTAAAAAATACTTTTTAAGCAAATGGATTATCACACTTCATGGAGAATGGACACCTTTCTTGTTACCCAGGAAGCATGTATGTCTAGTCCCTTATTAGCTGTCACTTCCCCTTCCACTGAGAGTTAGGGAAATGAAGGGGAGAAAATTGGTGCATAGCACAAATGCTCTTCTCTTGTTCTTATTCTCAATGTCCTTGAATGAAATGGAGCCTCCAGTCTAAGCTAATTTCACCTAGCACTGCTGATTCTCCTGCGTTGGGTTAAACAGGTGGTCCAGATGTCAGCTGTTCTCTCAAGCTATCTAATTGCTGATGGCTGGCTCATTGCCATCATATTAATAAGCAGACTACCCACCGGCACAATAATCAATCCTGATACGTTTCAGATTCATGCAGAGAGAGCTGTCTGATTTCTATCTTGTTTGGTGGGCTGATATGTACAGAAAGAGCACCCAATCTGAGGCAGTTTAGCAGCAAATACTCTACATATTGCCAATAGAACTATTATATGCATAATATATGCATAATGATTCATTTTCACTAGTTCTAAATTAAATATAAGCACCATTTCTCAAATGACAACATTTCTGTTCCTACAGAATTTCAAATTTACAGAGCCCAAGGCATTTGTGATTTGTGTCCAACTGAACTTCCAGTGTAGGTCTAACAGCAGGATATATTCAGGGGAACCCAGAAACGTGATAACCATGAACCATTGGTATTTTTGAAATGTATTACATCTGCTTTCAAAAAGCTTTTGTTATTTAATAAAAATGCAACAGGTTAGCTATATGGGATTGATAATTGCATTCATTGTAGTACATCAGCTTGAAATATATAATTCAAATCTGTTTTATCACTTCTTTTGATCAGTGCACACAATTCATATAGAAGCTTTTCATCCTAGCATGTATTTCCCCCCACAAGATAGGTCTTGCTAGACTAAGAGAAGGTTAAGTCTCTAAATGGAATAAAATGAAAAGCAAATTTGAATAAATGTATCTTATATCTCTTGACCTTTTTATAAGTTCATTCTTAATGTCAGCTTTTTCATTGAAGCTGAAAATTTAATTAGCCTTATCCAGTTAATTGTCTTATCCACACTTCATTACAAAATCAGCTCTATACACTTATATTTAATGATATTTAACCTTATTTATCCATATTTATACACACAGTTGAGAGACAGAGACAGAGAGAGAGAGAGAGAGAGAAAGAGAGAGAGAGAGATTGCCAAAGTAAATTGGAACCAGCAGATTGTTAGGAAATAGAACATCAGGGGACCTTGAGGCACTGTTTCGGGGAATGGTGTTAAAAAATATATATGTGCTTCTGTGTCCTTAAAAAAGGGCATAGAAAAAGTCAAGTAAATACATATACAGGCACTGAAATTATGCTATTATACTGAATATGATGTAAGGCATATATTCTTTGTGTTCCCTACTTCTCAGCAACATCAAAAACATATTAAATCTCTATGGTAATATTCTTAATTCATTACAACCATTTCTGTTCACCCAATAAAAATAACCCAAGATTTATAATTCTGCTACATATTGAAAGGGTAAAGATCCAGGAAACATCTATAAGACCTAATAACAACTGGAGCAAATCAAATAGGAAGCAATCCTAATTTGGTCTAGCATTAGTATTTACTTCTAACTGTAGTATTGTATATGAAAAGCTATTATGTGCAGGATTTGGAAATTCAAAAAACACTTGAGTGTTTTTTCCTATGAAAACCTAGGAACATAATCCCACTTTAAGGTCTGCTCCTCAACCCATAATTTATTGATTTTAATAGAAGAATAAAATATGCTGACTGAAGCCTAAAGATTTTTGGATATGCTTTACTAGAAAAATTTAAAAGCTCAAAATAGTTTAATTCTATGAGCACTTTCATGGGAGAAAGTATCAGTTGTTGACAGTTGTGTGGCAAATAAGTTTAATAAATTATAATAATCATTACCATTGGACATAGTTTTAATTTGACTAAATATGCATACAGTCAGACTTATTTCCATACAACAAGTTTAATAATGGACACATCCAGCAGGATTTAAAAACACTGAGCTTTAACCTGCCGGTGTTTAAATAAGTAGCATTAGTTTTGCAGGAAACTCTGAATTGCAGAAAGGTATGTAACTTTCTAGTCTATATATTCTTTTAATATATTATACTATTTCAAAATAAATCTGCAGTACTTTGTAATCAATTGCTAGAACATGAAAAAAAAAACCAATGGAACATGGGGAAAATAACTCTTGGGTATTTATCATGGAAAACTGCATTATAGTGTAGATTAGCACTAGTATTATAAGTATTCTATATAGATAAAGTCTTCTTCCAACTGAATTTTGTTCTTGGTGCTTACCTTAACTCTAAATCAATAGAAAGAAGTTGCATAAAGAATACTGGGACTCTGTCTATCAACAAAACTGAAACTGAAAAAAAATGGTATGGGAGAATTAGCCAGCCAAAACAACAAACAAAAATAACCAGGTCCAAAAATTGGATTTATTACATAAAATAGGATACAGGGGAAGGAAACCACTAATTGTTATATTATGGAGAGGTAGGTGAACAGCAGTTTGAAGTGTGACCAAATCCTCTGTTTTCAGCCCATTCCTTATCACATAAACAAGAGTCCCATAAGTGTTAGGATATAATTCCATTTTTTTGCATGTTTCAAAGTTTTGGTTGGTTGGTTTTTCTTAATTCAGCAATGTAGCCTGTAGTTCAGGGATTTCTTGGTATACAGAATAAGTCTGAACCTGGTTAGCTTTTTTTTAAGAAGAGGCAAGGTCGGTTAGCTGCTACCACCTGCTCTGACTTGTGCCATGAAACACATTTTCAAAAGGGAACAAAAAGAAGTGTTTAAAATCAGCAGCTGATTTTGAGAAGTTATGTTTCAGTGTAGAAATAGCCTTAAAAAAAATTGGAATAGTTCTGCTTTTAATGAAATGGGGCTGGAAAATGATAATCATATCAAATTTTAATTTCTGAAGACTATAAATTAGTATGAGAAAAGGATCGAGTTGTCCATGTTCATTTAATCCCACACTGATGCCTATGTTCATCAATGATGACGGAGCCCTGTTCTGAAAAGCACACACAACTCATATTTTGATCTCTTCAGCACACCGAGATGCAAAAGTGTCCCAAGTTCTGCAGCTTTTCTTTAACCAGCCAAAGGGAAAGGCACATATTTGCAGCAGGGAACGCAAATCAAGCAGGGACTTCTTTGCTACAATGTCAGCTAGGGGTCTCCAACCTTGGCAACTTTAAGACTTGTGGACTTCAATTCCCAGAGTTGAAGTCCACAAGTCTTAAAGTTGCCAAGGTTGGAGACCCCTGATAAAGCGTTCTTGGTTGCTATGCATATTGAGAGAGGCTATTTGCATGCTCACAGATAAGAGTTTAAAATAAGAGATTCTTATGTGCTACATTCTTCACACGAGAAAATGAGTAAAACACATACACCCATGAGGTAAATCTATTTTGTGGCACTTCTCTTCTTCCTTAAACAGAAAGGGAAAGGGGAGAAAGAGGCAATAGCTTGAAAAATAATGGAAGTTGCATGTATTACTTAATTTTTGTCTTTTCATCCCTAATCCATTGCTATAATGCTAAAGAATTCATAATTTGAATTACCTTCTTGAATTATTTTCACTGTAAACATTTATTTAGAGACAACAGTTTACCTGTGGCATGAATCATAGAAAAAACTTCTCTCATTACTATCTTATGTTTATATTTAACTGACTGTTATAAAATGGCACTTCAGAGATGTTATGCTAACATATAGCAATTAGTCAGAAAACATTCCAGTTTTTTTGGACATTTAGATGGATGAGTTTTCAAGAAACACAGCTTCAGATTTAATTCTATTTTTTAATTCAGTGCCAACTATCATGTTTAATTATAATCATCATTTATTAAATATACCACTCAACACCCAGTGAATCTGAGTGGTTGAATAAATCCAATATATATTAAATGGGAAGATTAACATTCTGGTCCAAAGAAGGTTAATCAACTTCAAAATTGAATCATTTTCAAATGTCAATTATTGATGACAAATTTGTTAATACATAGTTGTATGAAAAATAAAGTAAATTCTCTTTCAGCTATATGGTTTTATATATCAGGACATAGTAAAAAATAATCTGATCCTTAGCAGTTCTTAAAAGTAGGTAATACAATCTCATATGAACAACAAGATGTGACATATTACAGCATGTTATTACTGGCGCAGTAGTTAGAATGCAGTACTGCAGGCTACTTCTGCTAACTGCCAATTGCCTGCAGTTCAAGTCTCATCAGCTCAAGGTTGACTCAGCCTTCCATCCTTCCGAGGTGAGTAAAATGAGGACCTAGATTTTTGGGGGTAATATGCTGACTCTATAAACCATTTAGAGAGGGCTGTAAAGCACTATGAAGCAGTATATAAGTGAGAAGCCACATGTGAAAAACTAATAGTCTTACTGCAACTATAGGTATGAAAAGGCTAAGTAGCAGCCAGATAATGCTAATCAAGTGTCCTTGATCAATTGATCACCATCAGCAAATATGACTACCTCTATAAAAGCCAAAGTTTTAGGAGTTTCCTCCACCCCAAGTCTGTGGACTGGCCTCCGGTTGCATCATGCCAGAAACTGGGCCATGCAAACAATCTGTGGGATGCAGGCAGCACACAAAACCATGCCCCTTCCAGTCTGAAGAAAGACCCACAGAACTGGTCCCTGATGCCCAAAATATCAGAGGCTGGTGGTCTATGATACTGAGGTGTATATTAACACAATTCCAATGAGTAAAGACATCAGAAGTTGTCTTAGAGGAGCCACTGTTGCTGTCCATCAATCTGGGAAGAATTATAAGGCCATTTCCAAATAATTTAAAGTCCATCATTCTATAGTGAGGAAGATTATTCACAAGTGGAAAATATTCAAGACATTTGCCAATCTTTCCAAGAATGGATGTCCCAGCAAATTCATCCCAAGGTCAGACAATGCAATGCTCAGAAAACTTTCAAAAAATCCAAGAGTTATATCTCAGACTCTACAAGCACCAATTAGTATATTAAATTTTAAAGTTTGTGATAGTACAATTAGAAAAAGACTGAATAAATAAGGTAAACACTTTGGAAGGATTGCCAGAAGAAAGCTTCTTTTCTCTAAAAAGAACAGGGCAACATGGCTTAGATTTGCAAAGCTGCATCTGAACAAATCACAACACTTCTCAAACACTATCCTTTGGCCAGACAAGACCAAAGTGAAAATGTTTGGCAAGAATGCACAGTGCCATGTTTGGCAAAAACCAAACATATCATATTAACACAAACAGCTCATACCATGCTCAAGAGTGGTGGTGGAGTGGTGGTGATTTTGCCTTGTTTTGTAGCCACAGGACCTGAAGAGACTGATAAAATCGTATGTTATTGGTGCTTAAAGGTGGCTCTACAAGCTATTGCATCACAAGGGGTACTTAGTATTTCACACATCACCCCTCCATTTTGGCTTATTTTGGGGGGGCGGGGGGATAAAATAAATGATGACATGGTGTAATATGTGGTGTTCATCTGAGATGCATTTGCCTACTTTTAAAAACTACTAAGGACCAGATAATTTTTACTATGTCCTGATATATAGAACTATAGAACTCAAAGATGATGTACTTTCTTTTCACATGACTATAGCTGGTAAACTGTCCAACGATAGCAATATTTTGGAGAAACACAATTTTTTAGTATAGCAGTTGAAAAACCCAGTTATTTTAAGGCATGAGAATAGCTACTTAAGTCATGTGTATCAAGAAAGAGTCATGAGTCATTTCTGCATGGTCATCCTTAGTATGCAAAAATAACTTGTTTACATTGATATTATGATATATTGGCATTACTGCTAAAGTAGATAGCTAGCTGGAGAGGTGAATAGTTTTTTTTAAAATATATTTTATTTATCTTAAAGCAATGGGCCATTTCTTCAACTCAGTACAGTAAGGGGAAATATATGTTCCACATGTACATTTTGTACTAAAATATAGAAGAATCAATTTAAAAATTTATGAAACTACAGAAGCCATCCTATAGCATAGTGACAAATAGTGCTTAAATCGAGATTTTTTGTAAGTAGAAAAAAAACCCTACCGATTCTTTACATTTTTTTTAAAGTCAGTTGAGAACCTGGTTTATAAGAATGTTCCATACTGAAAAGTATTTGTAAGGAAGCGTACTGAAAAGAGGGATCAAGTAAATACCCAGTATTTCTTACATGCTGGCAATATAAATGACATTGCTTTATACCAGGGGTGTCAAACTCAATTTCATTGAGGGCCACATTGTATTTGACCTCAGGGGGGTGGGGTGGGCGTGGCCAGGGTGGGCATGGCCAGCATGATGTCACTCATGTTGGGGGATGCCTGTGATGACCTGAGTACTTTGCCATCGAAAGGGGGGTCCTGATTTCCGTTTTCAGCTGAGATAGCCTCCTGTAACCCTCTATCAGTGAAAACAGAGGTTGAGAGGGTTGTGGGGAGCCCTGAGCTCCGTTTTCACTGGCAGAGGCATTGTGGGCCACTCCTTCACTTTTTCCAGGGCAGCCTCGTGGGCCAAATCTAAGCACTGTATGGGTTGGACCCAGCCCACAGCCGTGAATTTGACATTCCTCATTTACACTTAACAGTTAGCCAAATGCATACACCACTGTATATATGAAAGTGATTTTACATGAAGTTCCTATTATGTAAGGCAGTGGCACCCCACCTTTTGGCATTAGGGACCAGTTCCACTGAGTTTTTCTGTGGACTAGAGGGGGCATGGTTTCATACCTCCATGGATTCTGCATGCGTGCAATTGGGGCTTTGTTTGTTTGTGATGCCCAATCTCTGGCTATCTTGGATTCTATCTATACTGTACATAAAAACAGAAATAATATGTACACTCGTACACTGCCCTGCAGTGCTTTATAGAACTCTCTGGGGAG
The DNA here is from genome assembly GCF_049901715.1 of Pseudonaja textilis. NCBI lineage: Eukaryota > Metazoa > Chordata > Lepidosauria > Squamata > Elapidae > Pseudonaja > Pseudonaja textilis. Next base: position 68,644,027 of record NC_141993.1, on the reverse strand, counting down.
TTTACAAAGTCAACATATTGCCCCCAACAATTTGGATCCTCATTTTACTGATCTTGGAAGGATAGAAGGCTGAGTCAACCTCAAGCATCATCAGGATCAAACTCTAGGCTATGGGCAGAGTTTGCCTGCAATACTACATTCTAACCACTGCACTACTAGGGCTCCTAATACATGGTGTTGATTCTGTTCCAACCATACTTTGCAAATAAAAAAAATAGTATCTGTAATATGATTTTATTGCTCTTCTATTCTCCCCCCCCTCCAATTTTCTTTTAAGATGGCTTAGCGTTATATCTGTGCTAAGCTTAACCATAGCTATCATTAACCTGATTCCACCTATTAACTAGGGAGAAATGCCATCTTCAAATTATATCAAAGACAAAGAATAATTCAGGTAATAACCAATGACTTTGGATGGCTGTTAAAAGAGACTGAATAAATTAATGGAGGACTGACATACCAATGTAGATTGTCTGTAGACTAAATCCTATGTCTAAATTGGGGACAGCATATTTCCAATTACAAGAGAAAAGGGAGTAATATGGGAGAACAGTATGCTTCTGTCTCCTATTGTTAAGCTCTTGGAACTGACCACAAGAGTTCCCTTCAGCAAAATATCCAAAAAAAGGAACTGAACTGAAATCTTACAGAAATCTTAGCAGTTGGGTTGGTTTCACTTTAGTGTATTTCTTAGCTTGTAATGTCATTTTTTTTCCAGATATTTCACTAATGAACTCTCTGGAAATCTGTGAAGAGGCTATTAGTTTGCCTGATAGCTGAGGAATGTGCAGGTGGTAAGGTTGTGGCTTTTACTTAAACTACATAGATGTCATTACATGTAAGCATTCCAAAGAAATATGGTTGGTTGCTGTGAAAAACAAAATACTGGATGAAGATATGTCCTGGCCTAATCAAATAGGCCTATAATGTTCACTCGTGTTTAAAACTGGCAAAAGATGAGGAAGGAAAAGAAAGTAACATATGGTTCTCTTTCATTAGCATTGTGTTGACCCCAGATTTTGGTTATGGTGTCTGTTGTGAATGCCTTCTGTTATCTATTAATCTGTGCAAATCCTTTGAAAGAGATGCAAGCAAAGTGTGCACAAACATACAGAGGAAAGATTCAGAAAAGCTTCTAAAGCATCTATGCAGTTCTGGAAAAAAGGTTATGGGTTCTTTAAGAGAACTTTATACACATTCCCAAATGTTCTGAAAACTCTCTTTCATAGGATTTATATAGTCCTCATATCTATATTTCCATGATGCAAAAGTTTAGAACTGATTTCACATTTCAGTTGTGACATTCACACAACCGGTGGCCATTGCAGTAACATTTTGAATGTAAATGCTAATTCCTCCTAAACGTCAAAAATGAAGACTCCAAAATAGTCATTTACTGGAATCCTATTTTCTCAATTCAAAAGTCCACTATGTTCAGAAAATAGAAATTATATGTAAAACTATGAATATTGTTATTATACTATATTAACATTCAAGTTTCTGCTATTCAGTAGATGCAGGTTTTTCTGAACACTTTTTTAAAATGGTTTCAGCTAAGATCACAGAAAAAATAATCAGTTAAATCCTATAGAGATTGTCACGGAGTATACTACTAATAAAACTTAAGTGATGAAAGAGATTTGCTAAAACAGAAAGGAGAAGGAAAAACAGGGAAATTCTGAAGAAAGCTGCTGGCAAGCAAATTTTGTACAATATAAGAGGTATGCAGTATTGGGGGAAAACTGACAAGAGTGAATAACAGGAAGCTTAGTCATTTCTGGAAGACATTAAAAAAACAAGTTTATGATTTTGTGAGGCAGAAATAGGAAAATATTGTACTTTTAAGCAAGAATGAAGGCCTCCCATTAAATACAAATTTAAATTGTAATATTACAATATTAATCATACTGGGCCAGAATAGATACTGGCTAGTGTAAGATAGGAAATAACCGAATCTAAAGAGAGCACAGATGGCACAAATAAGAAAGCAAACGAAAAAAATATTCTTTTAGAAAAATGGTTTCAGTTAAGATCACAGAAAAAAAAATTAGAGGCTTGTAAAATAGACAAACTTCCAGAATAAGATACTAACAAAATAATAATAAATAGTGCAACCGTGATTATTGTAACTGATTTGATTTTCTTATTTTTAAAATAGGATTTGAAATGAACTAAAATGTGAACTGAAAGGCAAGCAGAATTTGTTTTCTAAATCAATTCAAGCTGATAGGGTTTTTTTTAGCTACAAAGACAATGGTATGGAATTTCTCTATATCAGAAAGATTACCTCATCCTATAATAATGTGCCCATAACCTGCCATTACCAATAGAAGCTCCAATATGTATCGTGTCACTTAGAGTAGGTGAAAAAATGAAAAAGCATACTGGGTAGCAGTACTCCACTTTTATTCTTCTTTTCCAAATTTACTTCACCTTTATTATGACATACTTAGGCACTGAAGGCTTCCTATTCTGTTAAATAATTTCAGTATTTTTAGACATTTTGTTCTCATTTTATATGTGATGAAAGTACCATCTTTTATTTTTATCTTCTAATTATTCTTGCTTTTATTGTTCTTTATTTTCTTGCAGTTTCTTCCTGAATTTTGTACTTAGCCTGAAGCAATATTAAATCTCTGATTAAGATAGAAATTGAATAAAGTGAACAATCCTCTTCAAGTGAATGCATGAGAATTTAAGAGTGGTAACTCTTAAGAACTGAAAATCTTTTGGGTCCGTTGAGTATATTTGGCTCAATGCCTTAAAAAAACCTCCCTGCAGCTAAGTGGTCTTATTCAGCTACTTAAAAAAGCCTTTCCAGCTTCTTTCCATATTAACATGAAAAAGCCTGAAATGGAGCCAATGCACCATGGGGCCGCTAAGGAGGGTATACATAGCCTGTTTCCCTCCTCTTTGTACTTTAAGTGTTCAACAGAAAAAACAATATAAGACCCAAAATCTGGAATCTTATATTTTAAAAAGCAAAATACCAGCCACACGCCTTCTAATAAATACTAAACTGAAGATTCTCTGTCTAAAGCTAAACCTGGTAATAGCCTAATTCCTCTTATTATACACAAACAAATACATTTCTAAATTATCTCATATATCTCTGCTGTATTTCTCAGCAACAGAAGTCCTTCCCATCAATTTTCGCCAGACAGGTAAATTTATTACTTCTTCCAAAGGACCATAGAAAATATTTAGCATACAAGGTCAAGGGAGGACACAGCAAAAAAGGGAATAAATTATCTCTCCTTTGCCAAAGTACTAATACCACTCTAAGCAGTCTAAGTGTTCACCTGTATGGAATTCCTGGTAATCTGGGGTGTCTAGGCAAATACAAGATTTTTTTGATCATCAACATATTTTTAATGCAGTACGAAATATTATAATATATAGTTAGGCTGAATAACTGTGCTGCAAATGTGGCAATTTTTTTTTTATTCTAACCAATGACAACACAGATAAAAAGTTAAACAGTAAGCAGTATTTCACTATCAGCATTTAAAGGGTGCAAAGAGCAGAGCTTAAGCCATAAAATACACAGAAATAGTGGGCAACAAGCAGCTCCACACAAAAACCAACATTGTCAAACAAAATTGTATCTAAAACTTAACACTTCCATTTCTGTTTTGATTCCTCAGACCAGGAATCCTTAGACCAGGAATCAAGGTGCTCAAGCTCTTACAACACCATAAATACGTTAATAAATTAAAAGCAATAGCCCAAAAGAGCCCCTTAAAATGAAAAATTCAACAATAAATTTTGATTAATATTTTTGAACAACTAGGTTAAGTTCTCATTTAACAAGAAATGTCATCATGTGTTAGTGGAATGTAGCTATAACAAAAAATATTGGGGGAAAATGCTCTGTTTATTTTTCTAGATTCCTCATAAAATTCTTCAATAAAGATGTATCTACAGTGTTACATAATTTAAAGAAACAGAATTTGCAGTATCATTCTGCTCTCAAACGTAGCATGAAAACTTCTGATATGAAAAATGCACATGTTAGAATTATATTAGTATAACAACAGCAGCTATTGTTGTTATACAGCTGTTCCATAGTATTATTTTTTCCCATATATAAATACATGGAATTTTTACTCAATATGATGACATTGTAATTTTGCCTTTTACCATAGAAAATGCTGAATATATTAAAATATGAACTAGTGATAAAGTTACATATGTGAGGCAAATCTTTTGTACAAAACTTGTTTCCTTCTTCTAAAAACTGGCTTTTCAGATTTTCACTTAGAAATCAAAACAGATAACAAATAATTCATAGAATGTAATATTTTGTGTGTGTGTTAAATATTTAAATGTTATTTTTTTAAAAAAAACTTGTAAGATCACTGAAAACTTTGCTTCAATAGAAAACGATTACATTTCTGTGAAAATTTGTTATAGTCTGGGTAACTTCTGGCATAAGCTTTATTTTGTTTGGAGAAACTGTGAGCAAAGAATCTGTATTCCTTTCATAGTAACTTATTTCAGATTCTTATTTCAGTGGGAGCTTCCTATTACAATCACAAGCAGGACAGCTTTGCTTAACAACCATGCCCTGCTCTCCCTGATGCCACCATCAAATGAACATGCCTGTCATTAAATGAGTATGGGGTATCTCATGGATGGGAGAAGTCCAGGGAGACCCACTACCCAGCTGGGTCCATAAAAAAGGCAAACCAACAACAAAAAGCTTTGCAAAGCAAAAACATCCCAGCGAGGCAGAAGAGCCCAGTCAAATTAGGGATTAGTTGTTAGTCGCGAAGTCATATCCAACCCATCACGACCAAATGGACAATATTTCTCCAGGCCTTCCTGTCCTCTAGGGATTAGTACCATGTTCCAATGCCAGAGAGGCTTACAAACAAGCCTCCATGTTTAGCCAATGAAGGCATGATTGTGGGCTGGGTCTCTGACCCCATCAGCGGAGGTCAGAAGACTGCAAGGCTCTCTTAGCTCTTGCTGGCTTTGGGGAAGTCAGCCACTTGCATGCAAAGGCATCAGCTTAGGTCAAGCTTCCCAAAACCTTTCCCTTGCTTGACCCCCCTCCCTCCCCCAGAGTCCCACATTTCTTCTATAAAGAAAACAAACAGAAAAAAAATCTGAGAGGGGCTTTGCATGCAGGTGGCTATCTTGCCCAAAATCCAGGAAAAGTTTGCAGCCTCCCAACGGCAGGCTGATAGGGGCAGAAAGCTTTCAAAGCAACTGCAAGGAATTGTTGGACTGGAAAAGAAGGAAAAAAGGTACGAAAATCAAACAAAGGCTAGACCTGCAAGCCGCCTAACTGTCAAACCTGTTGTAAGATTTTTAACGGAAAAAAAACTTATATCCGGGGAGGAATATTCTTCCACAATCCAGAGCCCATTTAAGGGTGGTCTGAACATGCTGAGACCGAGTGAAGAACTGGGGACCATTACTGGGGGGTGTCCTCAGTTTTTCAACTCGATAGAGACTACCCATCCTAGATTCTCCCTTCGGCTCAGTAGAGAATGGAGATTGCTTCCAGGAGACATAGGGAGCAGGCCCCAAGAGCTGTGCAGCTCCAGTGGGATGGATGTAAGGGTGAGAGCCCCACAGAATCCCTTGTGGTTGGTTGTAAGAGTGAATGATTGAAGGGGCTCTGCAGCTGCTGTAAGTTTTAAACAAGATTGTATGTAGCTTTTGGAAGGTCTGTCATAACTTCAAATTGCTATTAAACAGCCAGTTGTATCTACCCCAGAGTTCAAAGACATAGTGCCAAATTAAATCAAATCAAATTTGATTTAATTTCATTTTAATGATGCAAGGGCCTTTATAGTTAAATTTTATAAAGAGTATTTTAAAAAGTTAATGTGCATTAAGCAATCATAACACATTATAACCATGTACTGTATTGCTAATTCTTCATATTGTTTATATCAAATTACGTTTTTGCTTCTACAAAAACTAGAGTCAAGCTGTTTCAAAAACAAACTTTTGGAACTGTGAGATTATGTCTCAGCAAGGACTGCCATAGGTGGGAAAGAAGTATCCAGTGAGAAGAGAGTTGGGATATAAAGGATCAAAAACAGAGCCACAATGGATTTACATTTTGAAACATTAGAAATTTTGCTAAATTAACAAATTTCTCTGCTGCTAGAACAAATATGATATATTTGTATACCATAAAAAATAATCATTACCATATGGAATTCTGCTCTCTGCCTAAACCATAGTATACAAAGTACCAGTTTATAGTTTTGATAACAAGGAAATATTAAATTAAAAGATTAGTATAATCCTTTTAGCAGTATAATGTTTTTAGTCCAATAAATCACATCAGCAAAAACACTGGTTTTAGTCCACCATAAAAGTGATTTAGGCAAGAAACAACTAAACCTACCACAGATTTGCTGAATCTCCTTTCCTATAAAAAATAAGGTATATATATGAGATTCATATATAGATGAGATTCTGCCGAAACGTTGCTACAACTTTAAAAGCACAATGTGGGAAATGACGTGGGAAAATACCTGAACAAAGCTGAATACAATATATGTGTGTGTGTGTGTGTATGTGTGTGTGTATGTATATGTATATGTATATATATGTATATGTTTTCTTAAGTTTTCACAGATATTTATATGTATGGTATTCAGCTTTGTTCGGGTATTTTCCCACGTCATTATAGTTGTGCTTTTAAAGTTGTCGCAACATTTCAGCAGAATCTCATCTGCCATCATCAGGCTTCTGCACAGTGTTCATAGACGAACACAATACAGAAGCCTGATGATGGCAGATGAGATTCTGCCGAAACGTTGCTACAACTTTAAAAGCACAACCACAATGACGTGGGAAAATACCCGAACAAAGCAGAATACCAGTCTTCCAGCACCAGATGTTTCTCCAAATGTGGGGTTTTGTCATTGCTGTGGATTTAGAAACTGATATCCATATATCTAGAGGGCACCTTGCTTGAACATGACTACATTAAAGCTATTATTTCAAAACAGAGGAAGAACAAAACATGGTTTTAATTCTTGGTTAGTCATACCATATGGCTTTCTTCTATGAGAAATGTAGAAAACATAAATAGGAAAATATTTATTGAATTCAAGCCATTTTTAGGGAATCCCAGAATCATAGTTCACTATTCTGGAAAGTAAACTTCTTATTAGAATTGTTGGTGCGTGATCTAGTTAAGGTCTTCCACGAGGTTATCAGTCCACCTATTTGGGACTTACCATTTGTACTTTAGTTAAGAGAACTTTTGAAATGTTTAAATATATTAACATGTCAATAGCATAATAAGTTTACAGCCTTCTGTATGATTTCAATTTAAATTAGTGTTTCATCACTTTTGTATTTTATAAAGTACCCCTAGTCAACTCTTATGCACATAAATTCAACAGCAGTGGCCAATCATTCACTTTTGAAAAATGGCATCAGAACTACCTAACTAGTTGCAGCCATTGTCTTGGATATACAGTTTTATTTTTTAATACAATGACTTTACAATGACTACACAAACGTTTATCCGCCAATGTAATTTATAAAGCATGTCACCCATATTAAATGGTAAGAATGTGTTCAATCACCACCAGATAAGATTACAAAATGTACAAATCAGTAACATACTATTATTGGCATAAAGTCCTTGACTTACAACCACTCATTCAGCAACTGTTCAAAATTACAATAGAGCTTAAATGAGAAGAACTTATGACTGGTCCACAGAGTTGCAGGAGTCACAGCATCCCTATGATCATCTGGAACCCCAGTGCCAAATTCTTAATTACAACATCACAGGAAGCTGCGATCACATGATCATAATTTGCCAGTTTTCCCCATGCAAAGTTTATGGGGAAGCCAACAGGGAAGGTTGAAAGTTGCTCCTGCTGCTTTTTCTTCTGAGGATGCTTGTTGTGGAATACAAAGTCCAGGGATCTTTCAAATGCTATAGCATCCCTGCCCGCCCACACATCTTAGCGCTCCTAGGGCTCACGGCTCCCATCAATCATGGACCCCACTGGCCCTCAGTTAGAAGATCTCACTCATGGCCTCTGCCAGCCTGGCTATGCTGCATAGTGCCTGTCTGCAGCATACCTCCATGCTCTGTGGCATCCAAGCACACCCTGCCTCCCTAAACTATGAGGTCCTAAGGTTATTATGCTGGAACTGTTGTGATTCCCATTACTAAGCAATGCAATCACCTGACTTTGCATTTTATGACCACATCACTTAGATATGGAAATTCCAGTTCTAATTGCTATCATAAGTCAAGAATAATTTGAACTTACAATGGAAAAACCCTTTAAGCAACAGAACCACACCTTACAAAAGACACAACTAACTCAACGTTTCAGAGGAGTGCTCTCCTAAAACTAACATGCTTTATCAAGGACCCCTTTGAATGTTTAATTTAAGCTACTATGGGATAATTACTGATTCAAATGATCCCTTTCATAAGGGATCAACTGCACAAAAAAAGTTAACATCTTCCTATCATTCTGAATAGCATATACTGCCACTGATAAAATCTGTAAACCTTCAGTGCAAAAATAGTAATATGCATAGTGTATTTACTGAGTACAATAAAAGCAAAACCAACCTAAATCTCAGATTTAGACAAACAAACAGAAGATTAGTTTAAGAATGTGTGTATATGATAGAGTGAGAGTGGGAAGAAACAGAAAAAGAACAGCAGTTGGATTAGGAGAACTGGCAGAAATATTCCTCTACACCTGCACTGGATTTGAAAGTTTGTTTTTGAAATCCTGTGAAGAAATTTCCAGTTGATTTCAAAGACAGAATCATTGCAAAGCCCATTCTGTGTGGTCTATGTATAATAACATTATACTAAACCAACGTTCTCAGCTAAGCATGTTGAATGAACCAAACTAATTTGGTTTTTAAAACACGGTTGTGACACAGAATGCTGGCAAATTGCAGCCAGTGTCTGTTTGAAGTCTGTGACAAGGACTTTGCAGCAAATTTTATGTATTTATTTTACATAATTTTATATAAGTGTTAAAACTCACTAACCTTCATTCTATTGGGATTTTTTAAAATAATCAATATTAAACATGTTTGAGAGCTCCCCTTTAAGCTGGATATACATCAGATAGATTTAAAGCAGTGTTTTTCAAATTTGGTAATTTTAAGTTGTGTTCCCAAAATTCCCCAGCCAGCAAGTCCAAAGATCTTAGAGTTGCCAAGTTTGAAAAATAGGGATTTAGAGCATGTTGAAATACACTTGGGTTTTTGTTTTGCTTATTTGTTTGTTTTGCATAGAGGGCACATTCCACAAAGGTCATATATGCACATTAAATTGCAGGATTATCTTAAAAAAAAAGAAAAGTAAGCACTTTTATCTCTCAGAATAAAACTTCCAGCCAAGCCAAAGCATTTCAATGGAACGTTCTACAGAAAATCTCTGTCATGTCATTTCACATTTGTCTCCCCAGAAACAAATCCTTCTAAATTAATTCTAAATTGAGAATATCTCTGAATTTTGCAGAAACAGGAGGCAGGGAAATAAGTACAGAAAGGTAACATCACTTACAACTCTTTTGACATACTTACATTCAAGCATCACTACAAACTATAAGATTGTGATCATATAATCATCTGACAAGTTTTATTCAATCATTTGGCAAGCTGTGTGAATGTAATTCTGCTGAAAAGCTTTCCAAGTTTTATTGTCCATTTTAAAGATCAATATGTTACAAAGATAATGATATAATCAGGTTGTTATCTAATGAGTAAGCATAGATTTTCCCATTAATTTAGAAGGGTTAAGAGGCTGACTTTTTATACTGTGGCAGACTCAGCTCAATGACATCAGAGGGAAGAGTCTAACCCATTCCTGGACCCTCGTCACAGTGTGAAGGAGAAGGGTTCGAATTTTTTGTCACTGAAGTAGAAATAAAGTATTATAATAGAACCTCTGGAGCATGTTAGGATGCTGAACAGAAATAAATATAAGGCTAATAACAGCATTACAATTTATACTTTTATAAAACTGGAACTGTTCCCTCAAAATTGACCAAAGGATTATAGTACACTTTCCCCCTATCTGGTGCCTTAGGAATAAGTTGGACCAAGCTCCATAATCTCTAACCACAACAAATACCTTTTATTAGATACCATTTGATAGTTCTTGTATGATCCTTGGTTTATAGAGGTCTGTGAGTGAAACAGAGTTAGTATAAGTTTATATGATGCCCACTGTGGGAAATCCAACACATCTTGAAAGCACTAGATTGGGTGCCTTTAGATGAATCTAAAGGGAATCTACATGCCTGTATATTCTTCTGAAATTCCTAATATTATAAATGCAACCCACAGCATTCTGTCTCTATACCTTAACAAGTGAAAAAAAGAGAAAATCTTTATCTCTTTCCTAATGAACCCTCACAGTGTCCTAAAGGTGGATATGGTACTGAAATAGGATTAATATCTAAAAAGCCTTTTGCTTTAGTCAACCATTTAATGCCATTTGTTTCCAACAAATAGTACAAGTAATTGCACCAGTTTATCTCTTGCACTTTTTCAGTGTGAATATGTTTATTTTGGTGTTACTCTTAACACAGATGTAAACAGAGTATCAATCAAACCATAACTACAAAATCAATTCGGCAATCATATAAGGATAGCCATACTTAGATTCAATAGGAAAGAAGGACAGGAACCACAGTTACTTAGTAGACTATAAGAATAGAATTCAAGTAGTAATGCATCAGTTTTTTTGGTACTTTTAGTCAGATTAACTAGTGAATGTGTCCATCCATCATGATTTATAAAAAGGCCAACTGTTAACAGCTCATAACCTCATCATAGTCCACAAATTATTCTTACCAAAACCACTGCTTTAGAGTTATGTGTGGATTCAATTGTTCTGTTAAATATGAGTGTACAGAAACTTGACATGTACAAGACTTTGATTAAAATCAGCATCACTGCTCTGAGAATAAGTGAAAAATCTAATTCTATTATAATATTTCTTTCTATAGGGAAGGCAAACATAATCTATAAGTGAAATGGTTATTCATGAGGAGGGCTAGGCTTTCTGGAATGCAGAGGAAGGGGCTTTAATAGGATGTTGTGCTTTAGCCATAATCACAACTGCACCCCTTCATCACATGCCTACTAGTTACAACGGTGGGAATTAAAAAATATTGATGCCAAAGAAAAGTTTCTTTTCATTGAAAATAGTAGGCACAGAGAAAGAATTACAGCTGAAATCAAACCCTGGGACGAAGAGATTTATTATGGGATAAGAAACAACAATGTAACTTGGAATAATTGAAGCACTGTTTCCGGCTGAAAAAGTTGAAAAGAGGACATGCCATTTCCTGATAACTCTTAGGCTTATCTTTTAATAGGATAGCACAAAAAGTGTGGACAGCTCTGTAGATGTGAAAAGGGAATTCAATTTTTTTTTTTAGTAAAAGCTGTTTATCTTCAAAGATCATGTTTACAACATTTTCATCCATGGTTAACTGGGGAACAAACAGTTCTATGTAAATCTCTAACATGTGGAGCTTCCTAAACAGAAGCATCCCTACAGAGAAAGACATCTGCGTGAAATCTGCTTAAGCAAAGTGCTATTTCAAAACCAGCTGAGCATCTTAAAGAGCTGTCAAGGGTAACATTTATACCAGGCCAGACATAGTCACAGGACTATGTGATGCAAGAGCACCAGAGACAGTGAAATATTCTCAATAAGTCAGTTGTCAACAGAAATTCAAAAATTCTATGCAGTACTTTCAAAATAGAGTGCAAAAATTCTGACTGATAAATACTTTTGCCATTTCCGGTTTGGTTTGATTTGGTTTTCTACAGAAATATCACACTGGATGGCCATAGGCTTGATATGATTCTCTATTCATTCTTGTAGGCCTTGTTCTGGTGTAATAGAAATAAAAATATTTAAAATGGCATTTAAAAAAAAGAATTGAAACATACTTTTCAAGTATGCAATATTAGAAAAGCCTAGTCCTTATATGCATGGTAATGGGATAATGTCTAACAGACAAAATTGTGGGCATGCAAGGGATTTGCAGTTATTCTATTATCTTTTCATTTCTAAGCATTCAACAAAGACTTCACCAGTCCAGCCTAAACTCCATCCTAAACAAGTATAAGGGGAATGGAAGTAGAGAACAAGCTCAGCTCCACAACTAATAGGATACCAGAAATCAGTACAGAAACAAAAATGCTTCTTAAATCTAATTTTCATGTGGAATCTGATAAACCCAGATCATACATGGATTGAAATGTGAGACTTCAGACTTATTAGAATTCAGTAAAATTCTGTGTCTACACAAAATGCTTTAGTGAGCTTGTATTTTTACCATTCACTTTTAGGATGGATAATCTTTAATTAGCAGATGTAATTTTTTCAAATATCAAAATTTAGTAATGGTATGTAAGACTGACCATGTGAGGCAAGGGAAAGTGTTACACCGAGAGGAAAAGAGGAGGGTTAACCTATAGAAGAAATGTGGGTGTGACAAAATAACTCAGAAGGAATCTCTAATTTCTTGGTTTGTAAAGGTGACTAAGGGGGTGTACTTTCAGACTTGCAAGATTATCTTAATATGATTTTGCAATAAAGTGGAATTAGTTTATCTGTGTGTGCTTCTTGTCTGGACTTCACATGGTTTACCAAAAAGTTATAAACCTTAGTAGGTAAATACTATCAATAATAATTCCTTCATCTATGAAAAAAATAAATCATGTGAGATGCGTTCTTATTGAAATCAAAATAAAACTGGGTCACTATAAAAAACACAATTAATTTTTAATATTTTGTATTTATTCTTAACAATATGTACAGTCCATTAAAAGATACCATTTCAAATATCTTGAATGTCAATGTGAAAAACTGGGAAGTGCTCAAATCATATCTAAAATAAATGGACTTTGTGCATGAGCTGCTGATTATTTAATTATTTCACTTATGAGAAATAATTAAACATGCAACCCAACAATTACTTTACAACAATTAGGACACAAATCCAACTATTTATCTGCTAACAAATATAATTAAATTATGAATGTAATTATATTTGTTAGCAGATAGTCAGATTTGTGTCCTAACACTAATAACTGTTGTAATGTAATTATAAATTGAAAGAAATTCAATTGTACCATATACCATCTAAATGAAATTCAATAGATACTCTAATGATAATTACTGTACTGTCTTTTATTAGCACTGTTCAGTCTCAGAATTATGAAGCATGGAACATTGTTTTATTTTTATTGGTTTTGCCTTATGTGTTTAACTATAAACTTTGAACTAAACTATAAATGGATTGATTTGAATTGGAATCTACCCAGTGTTCATTGCCGTCTGATAGTTTAATCCAAGGTCTAAAAGCAAAATATAGTTACAATATTAATGAACAAGTATGAGGCATATTGTAATCTATTCAGAGGCAAGTTGCAAAAGATAAACTTAACCTGATTCTCTTCTGGTCTCTATACTGTAATGTCATCATATTAGTCAACTGAGAACCTCCCTCTGGCTCAGCCAGTAAGAATTGACTGGAAATACCTTCAGCTGCAAGCTAATATCTTTCTCTGCTTTTTCTTTAAATATCCAGTACCAAGCTATGTATAAAGATTTAAAAGGAACATAAGGCTCCCAATAGTCACTATTTTAAAGGATAAAAATGTCCAGTTCTCCATAAAAGAAAGAAAAGGAAAAAGGCAGGGTTAAACTCTCATTTAGATGCTTATTAGTACATAACTGAAAAGCAATAATCCATTTAATAAAGTGAAACACACAAACGTATGTGGCTTCTTTTGTAAAGCTTTATTTTCTTTGATCCAATATTTCAAACTAGAAACTGGGAGAGGGAGGAAAACCCTAACAGCTTTTTTTTAAGGGCAGATATTAGAATCCTAATCTGTTTCGACTATAGAGACTATCCTTACCTCCCAAAAAACACATTAACACATGAAACTTTGTATTCTTCTAAGCACAGGCTATGTCAAATGTAAACAAACTACAGATCCTCAAATCAGGTTGATCCTTGATATGTCAGAACTCAAAAGGCTGAAAGCAGGAATTACTTCATATAATATGTGCTTAATTACATCTTTAGCACAAATAAAATTATTACAATATTTATGAGGTCTCTGAAGTACAGTGGATTGGACCTGGAAATGGATGTAATTTATCTTGTTTCTATTTTATGTTGGTCTATGACAAAATGTATTTTATTGTTGATATGACTGAAAGAAGTCTTCAGAACACAGGAGAAGATTTCCAATTTTTTAAAAAATATGTTGTTCCAGAGAATCTTTCTTTGATTTTATTAGTCTATCTTTATGCTCTGTTTTAATTGTGTGTAACTTTAAGTTTGGGTAAAGTTGTTTTTACTAGTTTTATGGATGTTACTATGGATGTTTTATTTGATTTTATCATCTGTGTAAGCCACTGGAAATTGCCTGGAATGCAACAGATAAGAAATGTGGAAATTGAATAAATAAATAAGAATTTAAGATTGGTACACAATCCACTGAATCAGCCATATCTTTTTATGAGTATCCAGCTGCTGTGGAAAGATTTTTTTATAGGGCATCAAAATGGTGGAATCAGTTTTAGCACATACAAATTAAAACGAACAATAGTAAAAAGTAGATAACCAAAAGGAAAAAATAATTTTAAAAAGCAATGTTTGTATACTTTTAACAGATGTTATTCCCAATACTTTTCCATCTACAGCAGATGCAAGAATAAATGACAGGTTGATGAGACAAACATGGGGGAAAATTAAGACACATGGGAAAAATTAAGACACACTTACACTGTTACTCTAATTACCCACAATATTCAAATAAAGATAAGCATCCTCATATCATAGGAATCTTATTAAAATGTTTAGTAATATATTAATTATCATGCAGTTTTCATTTTTGCCTCTGCTGTATAAATTTGAAACCAATTAAGAGTGTTTATAAGAAAACAAATCTCAGAAAATGAATGCAACCATCTACCTCCCTCTGCAATGCGATTTGCAAGTTACTGTGTCAGTGACCTCCATTCTGCTCAGAATGCCTCAGAGGGAAGGAAAGACAACACAGTCTGCATTCAAGCAACTGCACTGGCTTTTTGCCACAGCTACAGAACAATTGGGGGAGGGAGTTGCATAGCATTATGTAGCACAAGCTTTAGATGATGAACTGCACACTCTTCAGCAACTTTTTATTAGCAGATCTTTGAGTATTTATAGTACAGCAGCACACATAGTAAAATAACCTTTTGGTTATTTTATCAAGGAACTCTATGTCAGAAATTTGCTGAGATTGATTTAAGGACCTGGGAACTCTAGTTCATCAGTTATGAAGCAGGATTTGATCTAAGTGTGTAGACTTATAATCCTCTGCAAATGAAAAGGTGCTTACTGTCTCCTCTTCCAAACTGGTATTTCAAAGCTGGGTAGCTCAAACTCTTGACATGTATGAAACTGAATTTGAAGATCCTTGCATTTAGCAGTAGATAGTTCAATAGTAGATCACATGCTGAAAAAAATGTCTTAAATCTTCAATACAACCAATATCAGCTGTGGCACAGGAGCAATCAAGATATTGAGATATGTTGTATTGTACTCTACTTATTATGTTGTTTCACATGAGATGTCATCTCAACAGTTAGACAAATATCCTGCTATCTCAGATTTATTTTATCTTCAGCTATTATCTCAAATTAATATGATTCAATCTTAGCTACATACAATTTTGTTATCTATAGTATCTGTCATGACATATCAATAAAGTAGCTTTTAGGTATCATTTTGCACAAAGAACCTGATTACTTATTGTTAGTTTTATTCTATTTTTAATTAGCCATATATAGACTTCACAGTTTTGAATACTATTGTTCATTTATACAACCTAATACTGAGAATTATATGTTTTAATTTTAAATTTATTTTTATGATTGTTATAAACTAAACCAAACTGAACCTCCAAAATAAAGGCGTTTGGCAGCTTAACTTTCTCTTCCCACTGTACAAATGTCAGGAAAAGTAGGCAAAATACAACTCAAGAGAGACCATATTTAGAAATATGCTCCTGGACATGAACTTGTGAAATTGCCAAGCTAGCCAGCATAGCTTTTGTCAACCACCTATCATTTCTACTTTTTTTCTTCCAACATTTGTGGCTTCATACCCTTTAACACATTATATTCATATCCTATGGAACATACACCCTATGGAACATTGTATACATTGTATGCTGCTCTTAACAAGGAATGATTATTATTTGACTTTTAACATTTTCTTAGTAGGGCAGAAGGTTCTGCACTTCCATTTTCTAGGCAGATACTAAACATCCAGTGAGATGTGAGACTTAAATCCTCTGGATTTCCTGTTGCATTATCCCATTTAATGCATATTACTGAGCTTGTTATTGCTATAATTCTCAGCACCTAAGAAAAGAATACTCAACAAGTTTTTGCCTAAAACTAACAAATTAATCTAGAAGGAAACAACAGAATAGACCATGAATGATTTTCCTGTCATCATTCTCCTTTGAATTATTAATTAAAAATTGATTATATTTTTAAACTGTCAGGAATTGTTTTGTTAATTCTTGAAAATTATACAACTCTTCCACAAGCTGGACCAAAGTTGTATAATATATGTTTCTGTTTGTGTGTCTCAATATTTTTCACAAATTCTTCTATAAATAATGCATTTTGCACAGAAGAAAATTAAGCTTTAGAATTTTCAGTAACTGAAACAAGATGATAAATTCAAGCTATAACAAACACAGAATGAACATAGGATGGGGAACCACATTTTTGTTAGCCTGAGATAACCATACTACCCTCAGGATGTTTATCTGAAATTTATTGCCAATAGACAGATCTAGAAATCATAAAGACCAGGCTTCCTTACGAGGTTTGCAGAGCTTCCTGTTTCCAGAAAGGGAAGCATTTCGTGATGGACATCATTTCTTTTCTTTTTAAAAAAAAATCACTCTGGTCTGAAAAATAAGCACCTACCACCACCCTTTAAGCCAAATATATAAGAAACAACCTCACCTAAAAATAACTACAAAATTGATATTTTCTACTCTTAGGTGATTTAAGTGAGATTTTAAACCAGAGTACAATAGGTTACTATTCACTGCCTTAATATATCTAACTAGGGACTCTGTATGTTCAAACATTATATTTACGCAAGTTAAATTTGTAAATCTATATTTTATTAAACAAACTGGCAGGTTTCCTTTTAAATGAACACACACAGAACATGCATTCATGATGCCTGCAAACTGAACTTCAGTTAACTGAAGAAAAGATGAAAGGAACACGCAGACTGCAGATTCTTAGAATAAGCTATAGTAATGAAGCAACTTAACCTAAACTGTGACTACCTAATAAAGTCCTCGACATTTCTAAAAATAACCAGCAGTGTCACCACCTACTTACTACTTACAGAAAAACTCAGCTCTTTATTCCAGAAAATAACAATTCTCTATGGCCAAACTGGATAAATGCCATTATATATTTACTAGAATATACATGATATCCAAGACAGAAGATAGATAATTGGTCTTAAAATTTCAGTCTGTCAACAGATTACTATATACAAGAATAGATGCACTCAAACACACACACACACGTATACATATATATACATAGACACACATACGTACATACATGCATTCTCCATATTCCCACAAAATGTACATATACATTCATATACATTCAGAATGTGTGAATCTATAGATATATATGTATGCCCATTTATGTGTGTAGAAGATATATTATAGAGTATGCAGGCCCAATTGGCTAAATAAAACTCAGGACCGTACTGATGGGAAACATGAGGAAGTGAGAAGGATAGACAATGGCTAAAATGATGATGACGATGACAGTATATCTCCACATATATATAAATTATATAAACATATTTTGTGTAATTCCACTTAGCATTTTATATGATAATAGAGTAATAAAACTTTTAGAAGTGTGTCACAAAAGTGAGAAGTGTGAGATCTAAAGCATAATTATATGTGCAGAGAAGTTTAATTCCCACAAGAATTCACAAATATTATATTCCTCAATTATCCTTAGCACCCTGACTCAAAATTAGACTGTGATAAGAATCTGAATGCATGCAGCCCAAGGCAGCAGAGGAGGAGAACTTCATCCCACTACTTTATCTGTTCATCATATAAAAAAAAACTTTTTAAGAATACAGTGACAAATGCACACAATTGGAGGTGTTGTGATCAAATGCTCTCATTGGAACCTCATTCACCCACACAAAAATAAGTCTTTTGTGCTTTCCTATATATTATATAAGAGTGGAGGAGGAATTCATTTGCTCTACATTTTTATATGAATTATGTGTAATAATTTCTCCTACAGAGGGAGGAAGGAAGCTGAGTACACAAAAATGTGAATATTATGGAAATGTGTCATGGTGTTTGAGAAAGTTGATGTTCAATCAATCTGGATGTACTGTAATTGTAAGATATTGATTGAATAGAACCTTGAGGACTTTTGTTGAAAGACAGGACTAAAAACAGAACTAGAGATACTTATGGTGTAATGTAGAAGCTTAGAGAGTGGTCTATAAATCATTACCTCTCAGTTGGAATGCTGCCTTCATTATAATCTTGATTAGGAGAACTTCAAAGTGATATGTGATGGGGAGGGGGCAGACAGATGGAAAGAAAAAAAAACAAACCCCCAGTCTGAGATTGTGCATCATATAAACTAGTGAGTGTTGCCAATTAGAAAAAGAAATGATTTCTAGAATTCAAAGCCTTTGTTACCTATCCACTAATAGTCAACTTATGGGAAACAAAGATGAACCTGAGGTCTTAGTTCAGAAATGAATATATAATTGTCTAGATGTAACAGATACATGAAATGATTACTTCTATGAGTGGAACATAGCATTTAAAATATATAAGTTGTTCAAAAGAAACAAAAGCAACAGAAAGCAAGATGTTATATGCTATGTTAAAATAACCATTCCTACCCAGTAAACAAATAAATAAACTTGGCAATATAATAGAAAGCATGTGGGCAAAAATAATGTCTCTTATCACCCAACCAATTCAGGAGATGTGGTTGAATTGTAGATCTTTCTAAACTAAATGCTACCAAGCATGTTCCTTCCAGGAAATTCCCAATGCATTTTGCTGTCAACTCCTTCAAGAGAGAAGAAAGCAGGCTAGATATCTTTTGATTTGATATCAATTCTTAGCAGAAACATTGGGAGGTTGGGGTGGGGGAGGGACTGAATAGAATCCTGTTTTTATAGGGAAAAGTGGGCAAACTCTCACCGTGCCTCCCGTCCCTATCCTATTATTCCCATTTATTTGTACCCATTTCCTGTATTCTTACTCATGTTTATACGTATACCTATTATCTTGTAAGCGATTGACAAATAAAATAATAAAATAAAATAAAAATAAAATAAAATAATCAAACATGTATCCTGGACTTCAAAAAAGCAGATTGTACTGATTTCATACCAGTGATACATAGAATCCCACTGAAGGAGATAGCTAGTAGAAAAATTGAAACAGTTATGGTTTGGAATTCCTAGTAAAGGAGATGTTCAAAGCAAAATTCCAAAATATTTTGGTAAAGGGAACAATATAAACAGGAGAGTAAGTCTTGTGAGTGAACAAAAAGCTTAATGGAGATCCGAAAATTAAATGTGACATTTAGTAAATGGAAACAGAAAAAAAATAAAAAGTCTGGAAATGTAGAGTTGGCAAAACTAAGAATCAGCTAAGGTTAGCAAAAGATGCTAAAATAACGAAAAAAAGTTTATTTAGTTACATTTAAAATGAAAGGAAATTAAAATAGCTACGCAACAAAAAAAAAAATACTCAATTCATACTTTGGTTCAGCCTTCTCAAACAAAAAAAAATGAACTGTGCTCTACAGGAGTAGGAAAAAAGAGGCAAGATTGAAGCTTAAAACTGTAGAGATGTGGTTGTAGGATATGTCTGTATTTTGAAGCCTTTATATAGACCAAACAAATACAAAAATTGCAGCTTAGGATTCTGAAGAAGCTAGCTGATGATGATGTGGCTTTATATATTATCTGAGAAATTCTGGAATGTTTGTGATATGCCAAATGACTGAAGGAAAACAAACATTATCACTGTCTTCAAGAAGGGAGGAAGGAAGATCCAGCGACTACAGATTAGTCTGACACTGACACCTGGAAAAACACTGCAGCAGATTATAAAGAGATCATCTGTAAAAAAAAAAACCTTGAAAACAATACCTTTTTATTAGACATTTGGATAAGAAGGTGGAGGGAATGTTTTATCAGATTTACAGAACACACAAAATTATACATTAGATGAGACAAATAAAATTGTAAATTATCTTTATAAATATGCAAAGCGCTTTTTTAAAACTCAAATGAGCATATATAGGATATCTAGGTTGTTAGTAATAGTATTGTAATACATTATTAGAGTAGTAGTTGACTATAAATGGAATATGATACAGCTACATGAAGTCAAATGCAACTTTATTTCACCAAGTGGAGAACTCTTCTTGTGAAATATTTCTGGACTTTCTCAACTGTGTTAATATCAGATATGTAATGCGAGTTCCAGACTGATGAGCTGTATTCGAATATTGGTCTAGCAAATGTTGCTCTAGTTATTAGTGTAATATTACCAGAGAAAAAGCTACATAAGATTAGGTTAACAACTCTTAACGCCTTTTTGGCTATGTAGTTACAGTGGGCTCTAGCACTTAGATCATTAGAGATGAGTACTCCAAGATCCTTGACAAAGTTTGGATCATCAACAAGGTCTTTACTATTCAGTCTGTATTTTATTTTCTGATTTTTTTTTTGCCAATATGTAGGACAGAGCATTTATTTGTTGAGATTTGAAGTTGCCATTTGTTTGGCCATTCTGATACATAGTCAAGGTCTTTTTGAAGGGTAGCAGTATTGTCTGTGGTGTTGAATAGCTTTACATCATCAGCGAAGAGAACACAGTTGCTCTTAATATGATCACAGAGGTCATTTATGTAGAGTATGAAGAGAGTTGTTCCTAGAACACTGCCTTGGGGGACACCACTACTGACAGGTACAGAATTTGATAGGATGCTCCCAATTTTGACCATTTGCTGTCTGTTTAACAGGAATTCTTCTATCCAGTTATGCAGGTGTCCAGAGATACCATAAGATTTTAGTTTTAGGAGTAGTTTGTCGTGTACCACTGAATCAAAGGGCTATATTATAATAATAATATAATATAATATAATATAATATAATATAATATAATTATAATATAATATAATATATTATAATATAATATATATTATATTATATTATATTATATTATATTATATTATATTATATTATATTATATTATATTATATTATATTATATATATTATAGAGCTAACAAAACTACATAGCATACATACATAAGTAAGAATTAACTAGTCTGCACATGTGACAATAAAATAAAATGAAAGAAACCTAACAAAACATGAATCTGCTGTAGAAGCACATCCAGTATACCAAGCACAACTGGAATATCTGTGGAAATCTAAAAGTAGTGGTCTGGTATAGCTTTGGAAGAGATTTGCATTGTATTAAAAAAAAATGGTCACTCCAAAAGAATTTGATTCCAGCTGAAAAATATGGACATGAACCACTAGCTGACCCGACAAAGATATTTTTACTTCCACTTCACATAAAAACTCAGATTGGTGAAAAATTTTATGAAAGCAATGAACAAGGAAGATGAAGGTTTTCATTGTTTGAGATAGAAGTTTCTAGGAATAACTGATGCCAAGATTGAGGAAGGTATTTTGTTGGTTAGGTGGTCCATAGACCATCAGTAATAAAAGATTTGAAGATCTCTTAATGATCGATAGAAATGGCCTGGAAAGCATTCAAGGATTTTGTTGGGAATTTATTTGAAAATTACAGAGCACCAAACTACATTCAGATGGTTGACAAAGCATAAAAGACCAGTAAGTGCAACCAGTAAGTGACGAACATGGTGAAAGGTTTCACCAGGACATCACCACAATGAAAAAAACAGTATCAGGAAAACTGGAATCAATTAATGCTGGCTAAATATTGTTGGACACTGCACCTAGAAGCACTGGACACTGAGCAGAAGTGACGATCAGCAGCAAAACGGTTTTTGTCCTGTTGAACTCATGCAGTGTATGTCAGAAACATTATACAATTAAGTACATTATAGTCATTAAAAGTTAATTTCATATCTTAAGTTATTCTGAAGTTATATTTGTGTTCTTTTGAGTGGTCTTAATCATCAAAAGTTTTTCAGGAAGCAAAACTTTTTTGGTGGGGGGGGAAATGTCTGTTGAATTTTAGAGGAGAATTGCATACATAATATATTAAGATGAAACATATACATTCTAAATATACAAATATACAACAAGCAGATTCAATTTACATATTAAGAACCACTTCATAAAGGTAAGAGCTTTCTAACAATGTTAACAGTCTATCTTAGTAGATGGCAACCTATATTCATTTAAGCAGCTTTCAAAGAAGGTGTTTTTGAAATGTTGAGTAGAAGATTAAATCTAAAATTTAAAGATAACGCTTGATTTTAAAAAATCACATGTATAAATGAACAAAAAAGTAAAGATATCAATACTATTGATTTTTAGTCTGGTAATTTTTCTAGGCATGCACCCTACCCCTTGTCAGATTTATAACATGCTATCAATAACAGCTAGTTAGTTGAACATGATTGAGATAATAATACTAGGAGAAACAGATAAAGGATATGACAGGAATGAGGCCTTATTCCTCTTTAGTAGGTATATCTGTCATCTGTTTCATTATCGTAGGTGTATTGACTGGCTCCTAAGCTGCACTTCTAATCTTACAGAAATGCAGCTGTCATTATTGTTTCATTTTGTTCATTTTGCACTTGGGAAACCAGTTAAATCATATTGCCTTCGTATGTCTGGAACCTCCCTACACTTATCTTGTCCTTTGGGACCCTGTGGGCAGATTAGAATTACAACATCCCTAAAAGGCTGTCCATTTATATTGCTCTGTAAAAGTAGAAGAAACGTGCAGTTCAGTCAGCTGGAATCACAAAAGATACTATTTTCCACCCCCCCAAAAAATCCCCATGTAATTGAAGTAAATGTATAGGAAACCTGAATGCTATATAATTTCCCAATATGAAAAGGAGAGGGGAAAAAACAATTCTAGCACTGGGAAAACAACACCTATGTATTCGAGCCTGGGGCTCAGAATATGTTAATGGCTCCATTACTTGGCTTTACCATTAGTTGATCAGTTATCAAGGCTGCTGTTTGTACTTATCTACTTTTAAGGTGTTTTTATTGTGTTAATATTTTTAATTGCTTGTTTTTAATTTTTAGAGCTGTCAGCTGCCCAGTCATTGGTTGAGGTGAGTGTGGATAGAAATGGGATGGGGATAGGGATAGGGACAGAGCAGGTTTATTTGGCCAAGCGTGATTGGACACACTTAGGAATTTGTCTGATGCATAAGCTCTCATGTACATGCAAAATAACAAAGTAATAATAATCATAATAATGAAGTAATAAACATAATAATGATGCCCATAAGAGAAGGTAGTGGATCAGATGAGAAGGATAATAGCAATACATCCATACTACATAGGTAAATATACTTAAGACATAAGACAGTACTGTGGGAATTAGATATTCAGCAGAATGATGTCATGAGGGGAAAAACTGTTTCTATATCTAGTTGTTTAGACATGCAATGCCTTGTAGAGACATCCCTAGGACAGGAATTGAAACAGTTTGTGTCTAGCATGTTAGAGGTCTGTAGATATTTTGAATGAATGAACAGATCAGATCCAAATCTTTCACCCTAATAGGATGTGAAATCAGGTGGGATTTATGACTGATTCAAATTATCTTCTCCTCTTCCACTAAACCATACTGCAATAACTTATTCCAAATTAGAACATGTGTGCTTGAGGGGGAGGCGGAGATATACTTAAAAGCCAAAAAGAAAAATAGGCATTGCAACATTAGCCTACTCTGTTCCCAAATGCTTCCTCTACTTGCTACATATTCAACTGGATGAGAACCCTCGCTCAGAAGCATATAGGTAGACATTAGGACTGGCAATTCCCAACTAAGTGACACAGTTGTTAAGTGAGACATCATTTCATTTTCAACTATTTACTTTACTGCCACTCCTCAATTGACTGTCAGAAACTGGCTGTGAAATGGACAAATTGTGATTAAATGACTGTGGAACACTGTAATGGTCATAAATGGCCACTTGTAGTGAAGGTTGCAGATCCTGCTTACACGAGGGATCTTGCAATGGTTATAAATGTGAGGACAAGATGTAAAGTTATCTTTTCAGCACTGGTTGATTAGTTATAAATGAGGCAGTCATTAAGCAACAATGACTTGTAGTTAAGTCACTCTGCCCCCAAAGACCATAAGTAACGAAGTTCCATAGGCTCAGGCAGAACATATGGTTAGTTTATTTATTTACAGTCCAAGATCAATCATTAAAATGTATCAAATAACCAGATAAAACACAAACACATGCGAACATAAGCACAAAGAGGGGCTCACACACAAAAAAGGCCTCGAACAATTCATAATTTGAAGATTACTTCAGACAACTTCTATAAGTATTCCCCTGATAAAAAATTTGCACCCTTCTTAGACCAACCTAAAAATCAATGAAGAAATGTCATCTTATAATTATAAAAACAAGCTTTCTAACGGTAGATATATAAGGTTTATTCACAATTGTATATAAAGTGGGCATTTTGATAATATATGAGATAGGACTTCAACCTCTGTATCTGAGTATACACAAGCATGATGTTCATAAAGGAGATCAGCGTATCTGTTTTCATCAGAAGGATAACATATCAATTTGCACCAGGGAAAAATTATCCTGTGTGGACATGTTCAATGTAAAACAATATGTAGGGAAGAGCTGAATACACTATAATGAAGCTTAAAAAAAAAACAGCTGTGTCAGCTTGGAAGTTTGGTCCCAAATCCTGTTTTATTTCAGTTCAAGTTTTATGAAGGCCAAGAATAGATATTGTCAGAACTGAAAAGCCATACCTTGATAAATCATAAGCTGTTTTGAAATGAGTCTAACAAGGAGATTCCCTAAAAGATTTGCTTTAACCAGAATCTAATGAGATAAAGTCTCAAACAAGCCTAATTCTTATTGTATTGAGGACCCTGATTAAACAGAGGACACACACTATAGATTTTAGAAAAGTTTGATTAGGTGCTTTTGAGTCTAGATCTGTCTTTAAATAAATACAGCAGGGCACCTTGCAACACAGTAGATGCAGGCAGTGGGGGAAATCCCAGAAATCCCTTGTTTTGATTCTCTAATCTTATTTTCATGCAGAACTAACCTTAATGTGATAGCTATCAAATGTTGGATGAGTATATCCCAAATAAGCAAACACACTGTGCCAGTAAAGTCACCACACTAATTTTCAGTTAAAATACACTTTTTTTGGAAAGGCTTATGCAGAGGTCTGGAGCTACATTGCTTTAAAATCAATCACAGCATTCCCAGGCATGCATATTGACAAGTCTAATGTCTCCAGCCAAGCTTTTATTTCAACTTTAAGCATCATTAAAAGCACAAAAAACCAACATCTGCAGTAACACTTGAGTGATTTTTATTTTTTATTTTGGCAAATCTGAATGAGTAAATCCGGGAGACTGCTTAAAAGATATAAGAAAGAACAGTACTTTAGCAGCTTAGCAGCAATGACACATCTTTCTCATACCTGAAATTGTTCTTCAAATCACCTATTTTTTGCCTCTCTGGAATGTGGTCTAATTAATAGTTAGAATTGATTTTCAAAGTGCTGATAATTTTCCAAAATCTGCCTTCTATCTGATTCTATTTCTTTCTGTTGAGAAAAAAATGTCAGAACTCTGCAACAAGTAATCCAGATGGGAAGGCCTATAAATGTGCCTCTTAAAAAAATCTATGTTCAGTTACAATAGAATGGGCATTCGTATATTTACCTGAGAACACCCTTTCTATACACACTGCAAAAGAGTCCAGGAATGGGTAAGATTCCTCCCTCTGACATCATCAAGCTGAGTCTGCCACAGTATAAAAGCCAGCCATGCTTTCTGGCTCCCCAGCTTTTTCGGTGAAGAAACTTCACAGACATAACGTGTCTCTGGAAAATAAAACAATGAGAAAAACCCTCCCCCACCAAGACCAGACTTATACAGGGTGGGGCTGGACTCTCTTACAGGGCATTCTCAGGTAAATATACCAACGTCCATTCTCTTCCAAACTGCTGAGAGTCCAGGAATGGGTCATACCAAAGCCTGCATGTCCATGGGAGGGTCACGGTCCGATCAGTCCAAGGCTGACAGAAGGAGATATAAAGTCAAAACAAGGAGTAATTTTCTGACTAAAAGAGCACTTAACTAATGGAACAATCTGCCCTTTGGAATCATGGGATCTGTGCTGATGACTTTTTTCCCCTTTTTGCTCTCTTTCACTAGAAGTTTTCAAGAAAAGAGTCAAAAGCCATTTGCTGGAATCATATGTAGAGAATTCCTGGCCTGGGCTGACGATTGGATTAGAAGGACCTCCAAGGTTCCTTCCAATCCTCTGTGTCTGTAAATCTCTGGACATTCCTGCTCTCAGGATTTAGAGTATCATATAGCTCACTCAGCCATCCTCTATCCTCATTTCAGTTATATTAACAAGGATAGTGCTGTCTCTTCTAAGTCCATTGTGCTGTCTCTACAAGCCCACTCAGAAATTTACCACAGAGTTCAACCACATGGATTTACCCAGCAATAAAAGTATTAAATAAAGAGTATTATTATGGCTATAAAAACTAAGCACAAATGGGCGTTGGTAGAAGTTACTGTGAACACCCTTTCTATGCTGCGAGAGAGCCCAGGATGGGTTGACTCCTTCCTATGATGTCATAGCTGAGTCTGTACTAAGATATAAAAGCCAGCCCCCGGGAGAGACCCCAGCTTTGGTGAAGATACTTGACAGACTGAAAGGTGTCTCTAAAAGCCCAAAATAAATACAGAAATATGTCTTACCCTCTCCGGACGAATCAAGGGAGGGGCTGGGCTCTCTCACAGCACAGATAGAAAGGGCGTTCACAGTAACTTCTACCAATGCCCATTCTCCTCCATGCTGCATCGAGAGCCCAGGATGGGACATACCAAAGCTTGCATGTCCATGGGCGGGTCCTCGTCTGGCTCATCACACCAACTGTGGAACCACTTGTTGAAGTACCCGTCTGCCGAAGGCTGCAGTCACCGAGGCAAAAGCATCCAGACGGTAGTGTCTGATGAAAGGAGACAGGGACGTCCACGTGGCCACATGACAAATCTCGTCAAAGGATGCTTGGGTCACCCAGGCAGCAGAAGTGGCCGCATTTCTGCTAGAGTGCACCGTCAGACCACAGGGAACTGGAAGGGCTGCAGCTTTGTAGGCCTGCTCAATGCAAGACCTGACCCACCTGCTAATAGTAGGAGAAGAGGCCTTGTGCCCCAAGTGAGAAGGGAAAAAGGAAACAAACATGGCTTCCGACTTCCTGAAGGAGGAAATGCACTTAATGTATATTCTAAGAGCCCTTCTTACATCTAGCGTGTGCCACTGCCACTCTAAGTCATGGTGCGGGAGAAGACAGAAGTCAAGCAAAACAATATCCTGAGACCTGTGAAACCAGGTGTTAACCTTCGGAATAAATGAGGGGTCCAGACGGAGAATAACCCTATCATTGTGAAAGGAACAAAGGTCCTGTCTGATGGAAAGAGCAGCAACCTCGAAAACCCTCCTGGCAGAAGTGATGGCAACAAGGAACACTACCTTCAGAGTCAGGAAACGGAGAGGCACTGTTCTAAGGGGTTCAAAGGGGGGCTTTGTAAGGGCATTAAGGACCACATGAAGGTCCCAGGAAGGATACCTGTGAACCCAGGAAGGATACCTGTGCAGGTTGGTAGCCCCTTTCAAAAACCTCCTGACTGAAGTGTGATGGGATAAGGAAGGAAGCGAACCCCATGAAATGACTGAGGAGAGGGCCGCAACCTGCTTGCGTAAGGTGTTGGGGGCCAAACCTTTCTCCAGCCCATGCTGAAGGAAGCTAACAACTTCTGCCAACTGGGCTGAAGCAGGAGAAAGACCCTCCCTGAGGCGCCATCGGGAAAAAGCCTTCCAGGTGGCAACATAGATGTGCCTTGTAGAAGGTTTGTGAGAAGCCAGGATAATGAAGATGACCCTTTCTGGAAGATCAGCCTCCTCTAGCGGCTGCCACTCAAGTGCCACATGGTCAGCTTGAACCACTGGGGCTCTGGGTGGAGCAGGGCCCCCTGGTGAAGGGAGATTAGATGGGCAAGGATCCTCCAAGGAGAAGGCACCGATAGGTTGACCAGGTCCGCAAACCAGGGCCTCCTTGGCCAATAGGGTACCAGGAGGAGGAGCTCCGCACGTTCCTCCAATTCTTCTGAATTACTGCCGGAATGATGCGAAGCAGGGGAAAGGCATAGAGGAGACCCTTGGGCCATCTGCACCAAAGAGCATTGGTCCCCTCCGTTCCCTGGCAAGGAAACCTGGTGAAGAATCTGGTGACTTGGGCCTTTTGAGGAGTGGAGAAAAGATCCACCTCCAGTGTTCCGAATCTGAAGGAAAGATCCCTGAATAGAGACAGAAGAATGGACCATTCTGCCTGGTCACTAAGCTCCTGCTGAACCAATCGGCCTGGGAGTTGTTGACCCTGGAGATGTGGTCCGCCAAGATCGATAACAGGTGTTTCTCTGCCCATAACCCCAGCTTTGGACCTCGTCCCCCCTTACTGGTTGACATGTGCCTTTGCGGCCATGTTGTCCGTAAGGACTAGAACATGAGAGCCGGTCACTTATTGCCTGAAATGCTTGAGAGCCAGAAAAATTGCTCTGAGCTCTAGCCAATTTATGGGAAGGGCCTGCTCTGACCTGGACCAAATGCCCTGAGCTATCTGGCCCTGCATATGGGAACCCCAACCCAGGAGGCTGGCATTGGTGGTTATCACTAGCCTGTCGGGGTCCCTGAACAGGAGTCCCCTCCAGATATATGGGGAATGCCACCAACTGAGAGATCTCCGGATTTGTGGTGGGAGTGGGATCTTGATGGATGAGTGGCTGGTTCATCCTCATTGGTAGGGAAGCAGGAACCATTGGAGGGCTCGGGAGTGGAGCCGAGCCCACGGGACGATGCCAATACAGGAAACCATCTTCCCCAGAAGTTTGGACAGCAGCGACAGGGGAACAATTTGATGTTGCTGGATCTGGCTGATGATCTCTGCAAGGCTCTTTCCACGAGCCGGGGACAGGAAAACCTGGCACGACATGGTATCGATGAGTGCTCCCAAGTGTTGCAATTTGGTTGTAGGAGAGAGCTGGTTCTTTTTGGTGTTGATGGAAAATCCATGGCTCTGGAGACATGATAGGGTAATTTGCAGATCTCGATGGGCCGCAAGGATGGAAGAGGAATCAAAATGTTGTCCAAGTAGCATTGGATCCTCACTGGAATAGAACACAGAGATGCCACCAATGCTGCCAGAACCTTTGTGAAGACCCTTGGAGCTGATGAGAGGCCGAAGGGAAGTGCTTGATACTGGTAATGGGTATTCTGATAACAGAAACGGAGAAACTGGCGATGATGAGGCCAAATTGGAATGTAGAGGTAAGCCTCAATGAGATCAATGGAAGAGAGGAGATCGCCCTCCTGAACACTCTCTAAAATAGAATGCAGAGTCTGCATTTTAAATTGCCTGTATTTTACAAATTAGTTGAGAAATTTTAGATTAAGGATGGCTTGCCACCTCCCTGAGGCTTTGGGAACAATGAAAAGGTGAGAGTAAAGCCCACGTCCCCGTTGAGACAGGAGAACAGGTTGAATAGCCCTGATTTCAAGAAGGTGCTGAATGGCCTGATTCATAAGGGCTTGCCTGGAAATGTCCCGAGACACAGGACAGATCAAAAAAAATTTGAGGGGTGGGGTTAGGAAGTCCAATTGTAACCCTGACCTAATAGTGCTGAGCACCCAGGCATCCGTCGTTGACTCCTCCCATATGGAGGCAAAGAGGCTAGGCGACCTCTGATGGGTGGGGAGAACGAGGGATTACTTACAGTGACGGAAGGAATGATCCCTTCCACATGAAAGGGCCATTTACCAGTAGAAGATTGTTGCCTGCCAGATGTTTCTGCCCGTTGGTCTTGGCGTTGGGAGTGTGGCCTGTGAGAAGGGAAGCGAGATGAGGTTTCTGCTCGGAAGGCAGGAGGGCAATAAGGAGCAGGGCAATAGTCAGCTTTTTTTCCCAGAGGAAGAGAGAATTTTACGTTTACCTCTGGTTTCGATAAGGTTCCAGAGCATCGCCAAAAAGCTTATTGCCTGTGAATGGAACTGAAGCCAGCTTCCATTTTCGGCATAACTCCGCCTGCCAATTTCGGAGCCATAAAAGTCTTCTGGCTGCTACAGAAGATGCCATGGCCTTGGATGCAAATTTGGCGGAATTGAGAGTGGCATCTGCAGTGAATTCCGCCGCTGCAACAATCTTATTGAGGTCTTGGTGAGACCGAAGGTCAGAAGCAGGCAATTTATTCTGGAGTTGGCGCAGCCACTGTATGGATGCCCTGATGAAGAAGGATGCTGCTGTTGAAGCCTGAACAGCCCAAGCAGCAGCCTGGTGATTGCGCTTGAGGGTCTGTTCGGAACGTTTATCATCCAGTTTCAGGATATCTTCTGGCTCCATGAGAGTGCCAGAAGATGAGAACGAGGCCAGAACCGGAATGTCAACAGAAGGCACTGCCAGGGCATTGTCCAGAGCTGCGCTGACATTGTAGAAACGCTTATCTAGAGAAGATGGGCGAGGACCTGCTGAAGGAGAAGCTCACTGTTCCTTGACCATGTCCAAACAGGAAAATCATAAAAAAGAAACCTATATTGATACCTCTAAACTGGGGCATATAAGCACGTCAGAAACAATCTTATCCTTTGATAAAACACTAGACTCAGTGTTGCTTGTTGTATTGCCTCACTTAAAAGTTTCAAAACAGTGGTTTTCTATATGACCAGAGGACAGAGTAATTTTAGTTTTTTCATAACTTTTATTTTGGTTTTATTTTAAGAAAAGCCAGGGGCTTTCCAAAACCATTTTAAGATTAGAATATGAGAGAAAATTTGAGATCCACACACACACACCTCTTGTAATGGGAACATTTCTTCCACTGCATGTAGAAGTGGGAAGAATTCCAGTTTGCACCCAAACTATGTGGTATAAACTTCAACATTAATCTAATCTACATATTTTATAACAAGTCAGTCAAGAACTAAATAATGAATGTCTCACAGAATCCTAGAATATTCACTGTATAAAAGAGTACAATCTTTAAGAGTGGAAAAATCCATTCTTTTTCTCTTCCTGATTTTTGACATCTTTTTTAATTTTTAAAGCCTTTATTTCAATAACGTGGTTAAATGGAACATTAGATAAAATTGTTAGAGTACCTATCTGATGAAGCTCATTCAATCTATATGATTTATTACCTATAATTCTCATTTTAACCCAATTTCTTCAGGTGGGTTGAAATTTAACAGAGCTGCCAGCACTAACAAGAAACTAAAGGATTGTAATTCAGTCATAGTATATATGAGAAACTCTCACTGGACTGAATGCAACTATAAACTAATCTGTAAGGGATCAATTTTCTACTTGGTGAGCAGATAACAGATTACAAATGAGGATAAACTGGTTCTCAATTTCTGCCCATTCAGCTTTTAAAGGAATTAATCTGAATACAACAGCAAGCAATTCGGCTTCAGAAATAAATAGGAGAGATTTTCATCTTCTAACAACTTCTTGGGAGTAAAGCACTATTGACCTTAATGGGATTTGCTTTGTATAATGTTTATGACAGTTCTGTGCTAAGCCACAAAAATCAAACAAAATAATTATTTAAATGTTCTTGCTTCTTTTAAAGTTAAAATTTGATTTATTTAGTTGCCAAGTGTATAACCCACCCATCTCACAAACAAGTGACTTAAAAACCCATTTACATCCTTCCAAGCCAAACTGTGTCTTTTCTCATTTGGTGATAAATTAATAAAAGTAATACTGGATAAAACCTTAAACTGAAAACTATGCCTATATAAACTTTTGAAAGGTGTGCTCACAATACTTGAGCATATATACAAAACACCTCTTTTTGAATTGTGAAAGCTGTGGTGTTATTTGCACTGCTACACCAACTGACCTTGGCTATCCTGTTATTTATATCTTTTTTTTGTTAGGCAGGAAAAAAAGGGAAGCAAAATCTGCTTTGCACAAGTCTATTGGTACACCGATTAAATCCATGTACCTGGGTCACAAAAATCCAAATGACCTAACTGCAGCAACAGGCTATCACTTTGATACTTCTTTAATTAAATCTAATGATCAAATATACTTTCGAAAACAAAATACAGGAAGCTTCCATAAATTATGATCACAGGCCCAATCATGGGGGAACAGAGAGTATTTGTTACTGTTGCTGCTTTTACTATGTCCCCCTTAAAGTTTCATTAGAAAAAATGAAGTTGTCTTTTAAAAGAGAGCCATTTGTTTTATTGTTAACACTTATCCCAAAGTCTCTAAAACTCTTGATTTTTTTAAATGTACACTGAGAGCATATGCACCAATGACAAATTCCTTGTGTGTCCAATTATACTAGGCCAATAAAGAATTCTATTCTATTCTATATGTATGGATAATACTTGGTAAAAAGATCAACACTTCAGGTTTTGCAAGTGACAGAATGGATAGCTCAATGCAAGGATATTGGAAGCAGACCAGGAATCCCAACTTTTATGGTTGAGCAAATGTTCTATACTTTATTGTATCTATCGGGCTTTCCAGGTCAGCAGAAGTTACTGAAGACATTCAACCAAGTACTGCTTGTTAAAAAAAAAAATTATGACATTAGAATGAAGTCAGGTTAAGCAGTTGATAGACCTCTGTCAGCTAGACTGTGTAATTCCCTCTTATATCTACTGAAGCTTAAATTTCCGAATTTCTTTTTCCTCCTTTCCCAAGACATAACAAACACCTTGCTTTGTGCGTCTAGATCATGAATTACAGCTGATTGTTGACATAATCAGCATTCTTAACACTTAACACTCAACATAACTTCGTAAGCGCTGTGTGCCTTTTACATAATGTATTTGAATTGTGCATCTATCAAGAGAAAAGCTGCACTTTTAAACATCAAATGGAAATCTTTTAATTATAAAAACTTAAGCAGAAGTATCAATGTATTATTCCAACAAACAGAAAAATAAAAATAGGCCTGCTTCTTTTGCAATGCATTCTCATGATTAGAAATATTTAACTTTCTCCTTCAAAATTCAACAGTGTTGTAATAATAGCAGTCTTAATTCCAGCATAGAACAAGCCAGGTCAGGAATGAGATGGCATGGTAAGCAATGCTGTCCAAAAGGACCTCCAAATCAGATTCACACTAGGGGAGTGGAAAGCCATGAGGACACTCAGGAATATCATTTCTAAAAATAGGATGACCTGCCTATACATGAATAGGTCAACAATCTTTGGACAGAGTGGGTGTTGGTTTACCTGAACACCTGTTCTCCTTGTAGGCAAGACAGGTCAGAAGTGGGGTTGCTCTTGTCCTAGCTGCTTGGACTGAGTCTGTCTAAAAGGCTTATTAGCCTAGCTACACCCACTCTGGGTAGCTCCTCCCAGCTTTCTGCGAAGTCATAACAACAGACAGGACTGTCTGAGAAAAACAAAATCAAAAGAAACCGTTATCAATTTTTCCCCCTCACACAGGACCCCATCAGGGAGGGGCTGACCTGTCTTGCCTATAAGAAGAACAGGTGTTCAGGTAAACCAACACCCATTCTCCTTGTAAGGCTACGACAGGTCAGGAGTGTGACATACCAAAGCTAGGTTGTCCTCAGAAGGGTTAAGACTGGTCCTGGTCCCCACATTCCGTGACAACTTGTTGCAGGACCCGTCTGCCAAAACACCACATCTGCTGAAGCAAAGATGTCCAGAGGGCCATGATCCTCCTCATGGGTTGCAGCTGTGAGCTCTGTATAAGAGTTTGAAACTGCATGTTCACAGATGCTGGAGTCAAATTAGTGCTTTCCTTGGATGAGGTTTATCTTTGTTGGTGTTCTTCCCATGGACTCTCCCCGGTTATCTTCCTGGAATGTGTGATTAATTATCTTGGTTTGCCTTGGAACTCTCATCAATGCGGTTTGTTTTTGGTTTCCTTTTGCTTCATTATCTACTTTTTGAATTTAAACTGTGACTAATAAAACAGTGAAGTTAAGTTGAAGGCATTACAAAATCTTGATTCATGTTTTAGTTTTTGTGTAATTTTTGAGACACTACGGGTCATCACAGGTTGGTTGTCCCTTTGAGAAACCTACAGACTTTAGGAAGCTGAGTTAAGGATTCCATTTTGCCACAAGCGAACACTAAAGAAATAGCTGCCACCTGCCAGCGAAGGGTGTTGGGGACAGGCCTCTATCCAGATCAACCTGTAAAAATTCCAAAACGTTTGCCACAGAGGCCTGTAAGGGTTGAATGTTAGCTTTGGAGCACCAACTAGAAAAAGCTTGCCATGTAGCATCATAGATATAGATGGTCTAGGGTCTCCTGGAGGCCTGAATGGCCCTGATTATTTTGTTGGAGAGATGGGTGCATTTTAGAACACTCCACTCAATTGCCAAACTGTTAGATGAAGCCACTGGGGCTCCAGATGACTCAGGGAGGAGAGAGACATCCTCTTCAGGAATCCGCCAAGGCTGAGCAACTGAGAGACCCATTAAATCAGCAAATCAAGGGTGCCTGGGCCAATAAGGAGCCACTAATACCAGCTTTTTCTATCAAAATTTTTTGAACCACAGCCGCTAGCAAAGGCAATGGAGGGAAAGCGTACAACAATCCCAGAGGCCAATTACAGCCTAAGGTGTTTGCCCCCTTCCACCCCAGGGGTAGCAAATCTAGTAAAGAATCTGGTTACTGGGTGTTGAAAGGAGTTGCAAACTAATCTACAACTGGCAGCCCAAACCTCAGAATAATCTGAGTGAAGAGTGAAGGATGCAAGCGCCATTCCGTGTGGTCTATGGTAGCTTGACTGAGCCAATCTGCCACATTATCCGAGCCAGAGACATGTTCAGCTCGGATGGACAGAAGATGCTGCTCTGCCCATCTGCCCAAAGCCTCTGCTTCTGCCATAAGGGATTTGGACCTGGTGTCCCCCGTCTATTAATATTGGGTTTTGTGGCTATGTTGTCAGTCATGACAAGAACATGCATGCCAGAGATCAGATGTGAAAATTTTCTGAGGGCTAAATGAACCGCTCTTAGCTCCAATCAATTAATGTTATGATCCTGTTCCTCAGCAGACCATAAGCCTTTGCCATGGTGAGCTCCCAACCTGATATGGAGGCATCAGTCGTAAGGATGAGCCTGTCTTCCACCTTGAAGGACTGGCCCTTGGAGATGGCACTGGAGAGCTACCAATGAAAGGAAAGCAATACTTGCTTGGGCAACCTCACCTTCATTAAAGAATGACCCTTACTCGTCTTCTGGTGAGGGAATAAAAACCACTGAAGGGCCCTGGTGTGAAGCCTGGCCCAGAGAACAATACCAATACAAGATATAACCTTACCCAAAAGTTAGGAGAGATGAGCCAAAGGAATAGTACCCATACTATGAAAGCTCTTAGCCAACCCCAGCAGGCTATCCTGTCTTTCTTGTGAAAGAAAAACCTGACATACTCCTGTGTCAACGGTGGCCCCCAAATAAAGTAGACGAGTTGACAGAATGAACTGTTCTTTTTAATGTTAATAGAAAAACCAAGATCCCACAGCACTGAGATAATGGCCTGCAAGTCCCTTTGAGCCCTTTGAAATGAAGAAGACAATATCAAATTGCCATCTAAATAACATAGCAGACACACTGGAAAGGAACGAAGATGCGCTGCTAGGGAAGACAAAACTTTGGTGAAAACTCTAGGAGTGGAAAATAACCCAAATGGGAGAGCTCTATATTGATAGTGCTGCCCCTGATAACAAAACCTTAAGAACTTCCTATGGGAACAAATGATGGGAATGTGTAAGTAAGCTTCCGTCAAATCAAAGGAAGTCAGGAAGTCCCCCTGCCTAACGCCCCCCAGAATGGTCTGGAGGGAATGCATTTTAAAACGCCTATAAACAATAAACTTATTGAGTCATTTCAGGTCAAGAATTGTTCTGCACTCCCCCGCCCCTGTGGCCTTGGGGATAATGAATGGAGTAAAATCCCGTCCCCTGTTGGTCCAGAGGGACCTTTTGGATAGCTCTGAGTTCCAGCAGATGCTGGATAGCTGACTTTGTGAGCCTTCTTCTCCTTGAATCCCTAGAAACCAGGCAGGAGATGAAAAACCTCAGAGGAGTAAAGTAGAACTCAAGTGAAAGACCTGATCTTACAGTGCTTAACACCCAGGTGTCAAAAGTAATCTCTCCCCATTTGTCGGCAAACCACCCTAAATGACCACCAATGGGGAAAGAATGGGTAATGCTAGCAGTGGTGATGGTACAGGCGACTTCCTCCTCCTCAAAAGGGCCATTTGGCCTGTCTGCCCTTGCCTGAACGATCTGGAGTCAGCTCAGGATGCTCGATCCACTTTTCCTCTGCTTTGAGGACATCATCTGGATCAGAAGGAGTTGAAGATGTGGAGGCCAAAGCAGCCACCGGTGCATCCAGGGCACCTGAAGGGACTTGGTGAGCTCAGGGCCAACACTGAAGAACCTGCAGTGTGAAGAAAGGGGATTGGGCCCTGAGGCAGGTGACTCCAGTTGTTTCCAAACGACCTTCAGCAAAAGCCTGGGAGGTGGAACAACTTCCTTCCTCACCTCTGGTTCATCAAAAAGAATATCCAACTCCACTGGAGACTGGGTAGCTGCTGCTTCATCATCTGCATCCCTCAGGTTGGCCATGTTTCTTGCTTTGTACAGCAAGGGAGAGAATAAGGCATGTTTAAATCATCCCATGAACACTGGAATCTCATGGGAAGGACTTCATCTTTTGTCATATCAGATTCCCTCTTATCAGGTTCACCAACCAGGGTTTGTTCAGCAGCCACTGCAGAAGCCGAAACAGAAACTGGTTCCTGAACCAGAGAACTTCTTTCTGAAAGCAGAGCCTCTCGAACCCGGGACCTTCTCTCTGAAATCTCAGAAGCTGCTGAAGAATGTTGGGCAAATCTCTGCATACCGTCAGAGATACTTTTCCTGATGGCCTTGTCAATCTGAATCAGAAGACTCAGCAGGTCTTTGTCCTGCTGCAGCAGGGATAAAGGAGGCTTCCACCCAAGGCCTACTGCACACACGCTCCTGCCAAGGTACCACCCTGAATCCTCCATAGGGATCACCTTGATAACTTCTCTCCTCTGATGGGTGAGGGGAGGCCTCTCTTCTAGCTGCATCTAGGGATCAAGTTTGGACAATGGCCCTGGTAGTACCAAGTTCTTGATCCTGAAGGTCCACCTCGCTGAGATGCAAAGCAATTCTTTTTCTGTAGATCTGCAAATAGAGGCCTGTTGTACCTTGGCAATATGCTTCTCTAAGGCCTGCTGGCACCTGGAAGCATCTCTTTCCTCTGCCTTAGAGGCCTTCTTTGCCTGCTTTCCTTTGTTACTTGAAGCAGCAAGAGCTGCCTCTGAGATTTAGCTGCTCTAGATGCTCTGGTGTCCCTAGGGGTTTCAGACATCTTGAAAGCAGAAAGGCTTCTTCTGGACAGAAGTCCTATGCAAGGAGGAGAAACACATGAAGGGATTTATAAATGAATTTCAGGGGAAATCTTCTTCCAATCCCCTACCTCCAACAACCACTCTTCTTCAGCCCTATGCAATCTTCAGTAGGATGTTTTAACACTTCCTACTGGGACTCATATCCTCCTGGGCCTAATAGGGCTATCAAATATAGACCAGCCCCAGCCTGGAGGCCCCGATCTACTTCAGGACAGGGAAACCAATCCCCCACCAGGGTGAAAATAGATTAAAAAGCACCTACCCTTCGGTGTCTTCTGGCCAGCAATGACAAGAGACCAGTGGCCTGGTGCTGGCAAGGCGCAGGAGTGGTTGGAGGAACAGGCCACGCCTCCTCAAAATGGCCACCTCTGGCTCTTGGATCAAAATGGCAACCCGGCCATGAGGTCCTCCAAAATGGCCACTTCAGGCCACGAGGCTGCCTGCTTCACCAGGGAGCCCTATGGAGGGATCCCTAGCCTTTCGCTGGCCCCTAGATGGCAAGGGCAGCTCCTGGGATGGCCAGTTGAACTGCAGCCTTCCTCTTCACCACAGAAGCTTGTAAACAGCCCTGTGGCAACGGAGAGAGTGGGCAGAAGCCCCTACCCTCAAAAATGGCAGTCCGGTCGATCGACAGCCTCCTCTTAACCGCGGAGGGCCACAAACAGACAGCGGCCCACTGCAGGCTGCTCCGGACCCCCAGAGCAGCTCTCAGCTATTGTGCATCTACGGAAAACAGCCAAGAAGCAGAGCCGCAAAAATTCAAAAAGCCAACTTTTCAACGCTTTTTTTCCTTTTGAAACAAGTAAGGCTGCCTTTGGAAATACAAAGGCAAGAGAGGCAGTGACTTGCATCCATCCTGGCTGAGGACTGAGTCAAAAGCTGGGAGGAGCTACCCAGAGTGGGCAGAGCTAGGCTAATAAGCCTTTTAGACAGACTTAGTCCAAGCAGCTAGGACAAGAGCAACACCCTCTCCTGACCTGTCGTAGCCTTACAAGGGAGAACAAGGGAGGAAATTGTAGTAGCAGTTAATAAATATCAAAATATTTGAAAGCAAATATTTTGTTCTAATAATGATTTAATCAGAGAAATAAAAAATAGTATATATGATTATATAAATATTTCAGCAACTTTTATGGCATTCAAATGAGTCCTAACTTTTCAAAAAACAAACAAAAATAAATGACTTATTCATGTAGACACTGCTGTATGTTATTTCAAATGTCTTTGAAAACTCAAAAATACATTCAGTTTTTATATTTTATTGCAAAGCAGAACACAAATTTTATTAGCAGTAAGAAACTGAAAAGTGTACTTTTATCTCATACTAAGTTAAACTTGGACAAAGAGAGGAATTTAAATAAAAGCATAATGTTTTGCCAATGAAATGAAATGAAATCTTGAAGTAGAGCCAATCCTAGGTCAGTGCGAAAGAATTCCTTCAGCATGTGACTAAATTCCTGAAAAGACCCAGGTTTCAATGAGAATTACCTTACCTAACAATCTGCTTAACAAATTAATGTGGGTAAACAAACAACAAACCTATCTATGATTTATATTATATCTACTATCAAGATATTTCATGCTTTTAACAAATCAATTCCACAAGATAAATGATTAACCGAGCCCAATTATTTTATTAAAATAGTAATGGGGGCTAACCTAAATACTGTTACAACACAGAAAACCTTGCAAACAATAGCTTGGGGAACTTATTCAGAAAATTAATTTTTCAGTTCAGAAGAAAACCACTGCGCCCATTTTCACCTGTACCTAAAACAAGATCATAGATTGAAAGAAGATACTGAAATCTGAATTAAAGGCTTCAAAATGCCTTTAATGTACTCTAAGTTTTGAACAACACACACATTCAAGTAACTAAAGATTTTATAGCAGCATTCTCCAAACTTTAATTTTGGAAATGTTGTTTTGTTTTGTATTGTATTTTGGCTTTGCTAGTTGAGTAAATCATACCTATTTGGTCAAACAATTGTGTAAGTCGAGAAAACAAATTATTTCAATATTTAGGTTGAGTGCATTGTTTGAACTTGGCCAAGATATAATATCACACAAACTAGGGTTTTTTTTTTTATTCTAAGATTTATAACAGGGGTCTTAAAACTCAACAGCTTTAAGACTTGTGGACTTCAACTCACAGAAGTCCTCCTCCAGTCATATTAGCTCAGGAATTCTGGGAGTTGAAGTCCACAGTCTTAAACTTGCCAAGTTTGAAACCCTTAATTTATAACATGATGAATAGGATATATCTGGCAGTAAAATTTAAATTACAAACAACCTGACAATCTAAAGTGATTCTTGGTATTAAGTATATTTATTTTATTTATTACACGGGTTTACTGAATGTCCTACTCCAACTTAATCTAGGTGCCTTTCTAATAAAAAAAGTCAGAACAGTAAAAAGAAGCAGGCGATACATGACTAGAAATACCATATAAAACAATAAAAATAAAGCTTACAAAGGCTCATCCAATTACCCTGTCTGAAGGTTTGGGAGAACAGCCAAATTTTCACGAACCTTTGGAAACATCAAACATATGTTATCATCAAGCGTTCTTTTGCTCAGATGCCCTGTTTAGACAACTACTTAATCTTAATTCATTACTTTGACAACATTACATTCCATCCCTAACTTGGAACATCAGAGACAAAATATACCATGCATCTGTGCACACAGCAATCCAAAACTCTGATGGCACAGCATTCCACATCCTGTGGAAATCTCTCTATATGCAGTCCAACAAGAAATCTGGCAGTACATAGAGATGCTGTGAGAAAGGCTATGTTCGAAGGACTGCATCAGGGCGGAGCTGTTCTGTCCCAAGCACATGGCCTGAGGATGCTCTGATAAAATAATTTCCAGGCAGCGCTTCAACAATCAGTCCTTTCCAGACTTCAACTTCTCTTCACTAAAGGAAAATTTCTGCTGATTTATTTATTGTAAGGAAAAATGTGCTACATATTTGGCTGTTGTCCACCTATATGACTAACTGATTTGGCTTAAGTGTTGTGTATTTGAAATTCAGGACAAATTAAAAATAGGACTATTTCTCTTGGATTAAGTTACAGATATCAACTTTGCTGTTTGGCACTCTTTGGAATTCTCATATCAGTATAAATAAAAGCTGCCACCACACAGCAGACTGGGATATTTACTGCTGGTAAACAAGATGTGCTTTTAATCTGGCAAGTCTTACCCCCCCCCCTTCAGATGTTCTAATCATGCTCCCATTTTTCCAATTTAAAAAGCTTATCACTTAAAAAAAAACAATCAATAATACAAATGCCTGCAAAGTTTGAGTCAGGTAGATTGTCAGCAGACTCAACAAATAACAATTTTAATACTGTTATTCCATAGCACTTTTGTTTGTGGTTCTCTGTGCCTACGAATACATACACAAGACATTCACTGTGACAGTGAAGTGAAGGGATAGGACATTGGTACTTACCTGATACACCCATTCTCTTTGAGCTGTGAAGAGCACCCAGTGGTGGGAGGTGCTTCCGTCTTTGCACGTCTAGGCTGGGCTTAATTTCTGGAACGCTCCTCCTCCTCCACAGAACTCCTCCCCAGCGTTCCGCAGTTTTGGCGAAGACAAGAGAATAAACAGCCTCACCCTCAATGCCTTAACGATTCGTTGGCTGAAACAGGACCCCACCAGACGGAAAAAGGGGTGGGGCTGGATGCTCTTCACAGCTCAAAGAGAATGGGCATATCAGGTAAGTACCAACGCCCTTTCTCCCATGAGCTGTTCAGAGCACCAAGTAGAGGGACATACCAAAGCTTGGCCTGTCCTATGGGAGAGACTCCGTCTGGCTTGGAATCTCTTCCTGGTTCCTATGGACCTGTTGCAGAACTCTTCTGCCAAAGGAAGCCTCAGCGGATGCAAATACATCTATTTTATAATGCCTAATGAAGGGTGATGGAGAGGCCCAGGTTGCGGCTCGACAAATTTCGGTTATTGGTGCCTGCATGGCCCATGCTGCTGATGTTGTGATGCTCCTTGTTGAATGAGCTGTTATGCCTCTGGGGACCTGTAGTGATTCAATCTGATACATTTTCGCTATCGCAGCCCGTAGCCAATGGCCTATTGTGGAAGATGAGACCTTGCATCCCTGAGTGTTTGGCTGAAACGACATAAATAGAGCTTCCGTTTTTCTGAAAGTCGCTGTGCGGTGAATATATATTCGCAATGCTCACTGCACATCAGGCTGATGCCATTGTAGTTCCAACCCTTGGGATGGTCTGGGACAAAAATTAGGAAGTATCAGCTCTTGTGCCCTATAAAAAACTGAGTTAATTTTGGGAATAAACGTAGGATCAGGACGAAAGACCACCCGGTCAGAATGGAAGACACAAAGGTCTTTTCTGATCGACAAAGCTGCCAGTTCTGAAATATGATGAGCGGAAGTGATCGCTACAAGGAAAACTACTTTATACGTCAGAAATTGGAGACTTGACAATTTCAAGGGTTCGAAAGGGTACTTAGTGAGTGCAACAAGGACCTTGTTAAGGTCCCTAGTGAGTTAACGGTGAATCGCTGGCAGGTGTAAATTTGTGGCTCCTCGAAGGAAACTGTATGCATGGGTGATGTGAAAGAGACAGTAGACCCTCAGAAGTGACAACCAATGCCAAGGCCTCCACCTGCCTTTTCAACGTATTAGGTGATAATCCCTTGTCAAACCGCTCTTGTAGAAACTCTAGGGTTTGAGCCACTAGTGGATAGATGGGATCAGTTTGAGATTTAGTATACCATTTGCAGAAACTGGACCACATGGCACTGTAAATGTGGGTTGTTGATAATTCTCTTGGAAAACTTTTTGCTCTTCACACGTCTCCGCTCAACCTCCAGGGTCAGGTGCAACCATTGAGGGTCTAGATGTTGAAGGGGTCCCTGGGTTAGCAAAATCCTGTCCAGTGGAATTCTCCATGGTGTTGATAAGGATACACTGCAAAGGTCTGCAAACCACGGTCATCTGGGCCAGTAAGGAGCTATTAGCAGCAGCTCTGCCCTTTCATCCAGCAGCTTCTGGATGACCTTGGGGATCAGAGGAAGTGGTGGGATGGGCATACAGAAGACCCTGGGGCCAATGGCAGCGGAGCGCGTTGAAGTTCTTCACTCCTTGCGAGGGGTACCTGGAAATGAATCTGGGGAGCTGAGAGTTGAGGGGGTAAGCGAACAAGTCTAATACCGGCTGCCCGAATCTCCTGACCACCTCTTGAAACAAGGTCGGATGGAGGCGCTACTCTGATTGATCAATCGTGGCCTTCTTAGCCAGCCTGCCTGTGTATTCGACAGGCCCGAAATGTGTTCTGCTCTGATGGAAAGTAGGTTGCTCTCCACCCAACGACACAAGCGCTCCGCTTCCTGCATGAGGTGTTTCAACTGTGTGCCCCCATTTGTTTATGTGAGCTTTGGCTGTTATGTTGTCAGTCAATATTAGTATGTGTTGATTGCGTACCTATGGAAGGAAGCTGTGGAGAGCCAGGTGTACTGCTCGAA
Organism: Pseudonaja textilis; assembly: GCF_049901715.1. NCBI lineage: Eukaryota > Metazoa > Chordata > Lepidosauria > Squamata > Elapidae > Pseudonaja > Pseudonaja textilis. The sequence goes on along the minus strand of NC_141993.1, from coordinate 68,600,690 downwards.
ACTCCAGCCAGTTTAGGCTGCACGACTGTTCTATGGTGGACCAGTGGCCTTGGGCTGTGAGCGATTGAAAGTGAGCTCCCCATCCAAACAGGCTGGCATCGGTCGTGATGGTAAGTCTGTGGGGGGTCTTTGAAGAGAAAACCTCTGTTTATGACTGGTCTGGTCCACCAGTTGAGAGATATGAGGACCTTTGATGGTACCTTGACCTTGTATTTGGAGTTGCTTCGGCCGGAGCGCTGGTACAGGAGCAGGAACCACTGGAAGGATCTAGTGTGGAGGCTGGCCCAAGGAATGATAGATATACATGAGATCATCTTGCCTAACAATTTTGATAGTTCAGCTAGGGGGACCCTCTTAAGATCCCTGATCTCCTTAACTAATTCCTGAATGCTATTTAGTCTATCTGGTGACAGGAAAACTTTGCCTTCCACCGTATCTATGACTGCCCCCAGATGGATTAACCAAGTCGATGGTGTTAAATGACTCTTTTTTCAATTTATTGAGAACCCATGTTGTTGTAGGGATTGTAATGTGTTCTGAGTATCTCTGACTGCTTGATGATTGGAAGATGACAAAATTATGATGTCAACAAGGTAACACTGGAGTCATACAGGGACATCATGGAGATGAGCAGCTAGAGCTGCAAGAACTTTTGTAAAGGTCCTGGGGGCAGAAGCTAGTCCAAAAGGAAGGGCAACATATTTGAAATAACAGAATCTCAAAAAATTATAGTGGGAAGGCCGAATAGCAATATGTAGGTACGCCTCCATCAGATCTACTGAAGTAAGGACTTCACCTTTTCTGATGCTGAGTAAGATAGATTGCAGGGTGTGCATTTTAAACTTGCGATATACTAAGAAACGGTTGAGATGTTTCAGATCTAATATTGCTCTCCATCCCCCCGAACTTTTGGGAACAACAAAAAGATGTGAATAGAAACCCCATCCTCGTTGGTTGGTAGCTACTGGTTGGATAGCTGTTTCCATAAGATTACATTTAACCAGATCTCTGGAAAGAGGACATGACATGAAAAAATCTGGGGGAGTGGATTGAAACTCCAGCACAAGGCCAATCTGATCATGTCTCTGACTTAGAAATCAGAAGTTTAGGAGTCCCATTGGTCCACGAATAATTAAGGCATCCAACAATGGGAGCCGGGTCCAGGGAGTTATCTTGGATGCCGGAAAGACCTGTTTCCTGCTCCTCGAAAGGATCTCTTGGATTGGCCACCCCTTCTGCTCCTATCCCCAAAGTCGGACCTGTCTGGCTGCTGCCCTGGTCTGAATGATGGGGGTCTCTAGTATCTGGGTGAGAAGGATCCCTGATAAAAGGGCCAAAAGGATCCCCTCCAAAAGGACTGAGGGTTTCTAGAATCTGACTTCCAAAAAAGGGAAGGTAGAATTTTCTTTTTGTTTCAGGTTTCGATTAGCAAAGGGTTGAAGGAAGGGCCAAACAGTCTGTCTCCCACAACAGGAGATGAAACCAGCTTGCATTTGTGCTTAATGTCTTCTTGGCAATGTTTTAACCATAGTAAGCATCACGTTGTGACATGTGAAGTAATGGCCCTGGCTGACAACTTAGCCACATGATAAGTTGCGTCAGCTGAGAATTCAGCGGCTGCTATAAGTTTAGCAATATCTTGGTGTGCCCTAATGTTGGAATTAGGGACATGCTCCCGTAAGAGGCAGAGCCATCTGAGAGAAGAAGGAGGTGGCCGTGGCTGCTCTGATGGCAGGAACCCTGGTCAGAACTACGTGTTGAAGACCTGCTGTGATTCCCTGGCAGATTGCCAGCTCCATCCAGGCCTTCATCCTCTCTGGAACTTCCTCTGGAAGAATGTCGTCCTGTCAAAGACCGGCAGCCATTGGAGTGAATGTAGCTTCGGGAGCCCTTCACATGGTTGGTGTTCAAGGTAACTGGGCCTGTTGGCTCTGGGGAGCCAAGTTGCACCTGGATGAGAGGGAGAGATCTAGGGGAGGAAGAGGGTGGGAAGAGGTAGACGGACCTGGACTGGGGGGTAGAAAGTCCTGTGAGGCCCTGTGCACCTCCTTTGTCACTTATATATCTTCTTTTCTAATGCTTTATGGCACCTGTTGGCATCCTTTACTGAAGCTTTAGAATTTCCTTTAATCTGCTTAGGTTTTTGCTGAGATTTGGCTTTGACCTTCAAGGTTGAAGTCTGAGAGCTACTACCGCCTGCCATTTCGATTGAAGGAATTACAGTATGCTCATTATTCAATGCAATACTGTGAAGGTGGTTGGCATACCCAGGGGCCTGATCTAAGGACAGACCGGTTGCCCTGATGATGTTTTATTCCCTCCCCTTTTTAATACCTATCTATAATGAGCCATATCTCAGTAATAATATTTTATTGATATAAAAATATTATACTGAATATATATTATTATTATTATTATTATTATTATTATTATTATTATTTTACTATTATTATTATATAATCACTAATATATAGCTATATATATATGGATATCAAAGAAATAGCACAAAGCTAAAATTATTGAAAATCCAAACAGCCAAAACGCCTAAAGGCCCAAGTTGATGAAGGTAGAGGCCTTCAACAGCTTCCCTGCACAGGTGGACAGAGGCCTAGGTGCTCGCTGTTGTGCCGCTGGGTTGATTAGGCTGTGAGGGTTAAGCCAACAATTTAAATGTACAGAGAGCCTCGAATGTAGTAAAAACAAGACGATAATGATCCCAAGTGTTCCTAAATGATCCCAAGTGTTCCTAAAGAGAAACCTCTGCTCGGGAAAATAAATACCTCACACAGCACGAAATGAAATACAGTCAGCGTGGCCACGAGGTCTTTGCTAAAAAAAAAAAAAAAAAGTGGCCTCTGGCTGTTAACCTTTTGGCGCGCTCTTCAGCAGCAAACTCCCACCGCATGGAGGAGTAGCCTCTGAGGGCTTCTTCTATAAGGCTAAACGGTGGGGAAGGGTGGAAGGAACTAAGCACTTAAATCTTCCACTCCCAGGCAGCGTTCAGACGGGGGTAAGAGAGCAATATGACTCTGTTGTGAGCAAAAAAGCTCACACCGCTGTTCAGATGTAATAAACTCTGCGGCTATCTATCAGAATGGCAGGGGTAGAAAGAGCGGTTATGGGAAGGGGACGCAGAACAACACCGAAGCCTCCCTCTACTTTGGGGCACGAATCAGCGCTTCCCTATAGTGCAAGCGACTTCCGACTGCCTGATGTTAAAGAGCCAACATCGAGCAATCATAATGCGATTAGGAGGCTAAAGAGTCCTAAAGACAAACTGGTCAATTTTCATACCTGCTAGTAAAAACGAATTTTCCTGTTTCGGCCAAGGAAGAATCACAAGCACTGCCTATCCCTCATGAGGCTGAGCCAAAACTGGGGAAGGCTGGGGAGGAGTCCCGTGGAGGAGGAGGAGCGTTCCAGAAATTAAGCCCAGCCTAGACGTGCAGAGACTGAAGCACCTCCCACTACTGGATGCTCTGAACAGCACATGGGAGAATGCACAATCACAAGTATGTGGAGACAGCTTGGACTGACATTCAAACCAGCTATTATGTCCTGCTTTACCAATCTTACCAGAAATGCTTCTTCTTTCATATACCAGAAATGCCTCTTTCAAATGTTTTGCAGAATCCTAGTAAACAGTCAACAAGAATAGGAGTACAAGTCCCAATACAATTATAAAGTTGTATCTAATACCATGATATATTGAAAAATATACTATTTTAGCAAGGCATTTAGTAAATAAGTACTTTCTGTCCTGGATCTTGTTTAGCTTTATTATTATTATTATTATTATTATTATTATTATTATTATTATTATTATTATTATTATTATTATTATTACTCTTATGCTTTTTTTTTTTGGAGGGGGAAGAGAAACAGATATTACTTTGTAAATGACATTAAGTCTCTTAGGGGTTTCAGCTATACTTTCTGTTTATTTCAATTAACTAAGAAGTACAAACCAAGGAGACTTGATTGAGATTGGGGAGCGCACATATCTTCATGCTTTGGATTCAGAGTCTGGACAAGTCTTTTTTAAAATTTGGCAACTTTTAAGATGTGTTGATTTCAACTCCCAGATTTCCTCAGCCACCATGCTAAGAAGCCCACATATCTTTAAGTTGCTAAGTTTGAAAACACTGGTGTAGACTCTAGGCATGAACTGCATATAAGCTGTTCCTTTTTTTCCCCCATTACTTTATTACAAAAAAGAGACATAGAGAAGAGACATGGACCTCCTTGCCACCCAGTTAAGTCATCAGGACAAAAAATTAAAATTAAAAATTATTGTTCAATTATAGTCAAGAGATTTCTTTACAATCCCATATATGTTTGCTAGGAAACTAGCTCTACTAAAATCAATAAACACAGTAATGATTATGCTGTTCACTGGTTATCTGTTATACATGAACTGCTTTCACAGAAAATGTGATTTACCGGGAAAGAAATACACTGAAAAACATTGGAAATTGTTTTTAAACATCTCATACAAATCAACAATTCATGGATTGCAGGTTTTAGTTTTTATAACCCAGGTTTTTTTTTAATTTCAGGAATTAGCAAAACAGAAAGAGATGAAAAATTTGGTCATACAAAAACATTAAAATCCTCTAAAATGGAAGGTCTAATATACTACTCCAACTATTTTTAAGTAACTTTGATTCCAAAAAGTACTTAAAAGAATAATATGGAAGCAAATGTTTACTCTGAGTAGGTTCAAGGGCTCTCTTCACTTGTCAATTTGAAAAAGGAAAGTTCCCACTTGAATTCAATGCTAAACCTTGACAGCTATTTGGCTAGCACAAACTCAGCCTTTGTAATGTTTTCTTTAATGAGATAAACCCTGAACATTTAAGAGCCATAGGCTCATTCTAGGGTTGCAGTGTGACAGATGGAGTGAGTAAGCAAAAAGCCAAAGCTTAAGCTTCTACTGTCTTTAAGATGGAGGAAGCTGATCCACTACATCTCATAAGGTTGTCTTTTTTTATTTTTAATGCATTTATGATGGAAAGGAATCTGCAATATGCCATAAAGAGCAACAGGCAGAGATATCAGTGCCTGCTCACTGGTGCATATTGTGATTTATGGAATTTAGCTATCAATATAACTAACATTCATTGGCTTCTGAGTAATTCAAGTTACGATGAACATGGTTGCTGCTCTTTTAACTGTTTATGTGATTCTTAGAAAATAAAATCCCTGAAACATATTTTTTCTTTCTAATACTGTGTTTTCCCAAAAACAAGACCCTGTCTTATATATATTTTTGCCACCAAAAAAGGCATCAGGTCTTATTTTCGGGGGATGTCATCCACTGACTAACATCACTTGCGCACGTTGCCCCAGGTTCCTTTCTGTTGTCAGAGGCCTTCAGAAACTACTTCTTCTGTGGCTGGCAAGGCTTTCCTGAAGACCTCTGCAGCTGATAACAGAGCTCCAGAGTGATCTGGGGTTCTGTTATTAGCTGCAAAGGCCTTTAGGAAAGACTTACTGGATGCAGAAGAAATGGGCTGGCAAGGCAGATGTTGGGATGTGCAAAGGCTGGCTACAACCGTCCAAAAGCAAGTAGTAGGGCAGCTTTATCCCCCCATCCCCACACTAGCTTAATTTTTCCCCTTGCACTCTGGAGTGGGCAGGAGTGGGCAGGAGCTTAATTAGGGCTTATTTTTGGGGGAGTAGGGCTTATATTGGGCGCACGTGTAAAAATATCAAGCTAGGCCTTACTTTCAGGGTAGGTTGTATTTTCAGGGTATATTGCCAGCATTCTTGCAAGGAATTCATAACAACCTTAACCCTATTAAAGCTCCAAAAATGCAATCAATTTCTACTGATTTGCTGGTAATGATCTGTGTATTGTGGAACAGTATGTCTATGAAGATCAGTCTGACTCCCTTTTTGCTACAATTTTGTCAGTTATTAAAAATCAATCTGTTTCAGAGAACCTTGCCCTGGGGTTTTGTTTGAAATTGTCATATTTTTTATTTTCTTTCTATTCTTGCAATGGAATACTTTTATTCTTAGATAGGGCTTGGTTTATACTGATTTTTTTCTATATGAGCCTTTAAGATTTGCTCACTTTTATGGTGGCACAGAAAATATGTTTAGTAAATTTAGTAATAAGTGGTTTTAGTTACAATTTCACCTTGATATATGCCCAAGCCTGGATGTACATCACCCACCAACCTACCACCACAAGTTATGGATCACTGTCATCCGTATCATCCATATCACAAACAAGAGAACTAATGTTCCAAAGAGAGTGATTCAGCTATGAAGCTTCCATAGAGATAAGATTTCCTGCATTGTATCAATTGTATAATCAGAATTAGAACCAGATTAAAGGTTAATGGCTGGGTAGCAAGATACTTCAGTACAAGTAGACACCTAAGCAAGGTTCCCATTACTATTCTTATTGTTTGCGCAATAAATTTGTTAATGCAATAAAATTGTTATTAAGCATCCTTCGGTCAAATGATAATACAACATCAGGACATCATAATTCAAAATATAAAGTATCACCTGTCACTATTCCACCTATTCTATAACTAGCAAAAGTGAGCAACATCTCAGGTGATAGTTTTTCAACTGAATCTGGAACCTTCTTCATTCAAAACATTGGCTGGTCAACTCATGATCAATGCTTTCTCATACAAATCCACACCTATCTATCTTGCAGAACAAAATATACATCCTATATTTGTCCTAATATATTAAATAAGTGATACCTATGAATGTTGCCAAGCTCTGAAATGAGCACAGCTGATAGTTCTGCCATTTGAGAGTCCTGCTCAGAAAGTGTAAAATATTCTAAAAATAGCAAAAGGATATTGAAATATATCTGTCTCATAATTCAAATGTACTTCTAAGCAATAATTAGAAACACATTTTGTTTTAGAGTTTGTTCACTTTTGTAAGCCTACAGAGATTTCAAAAGGTTTCTTTAATACATATTGTTTGATAAACTTGTCGTAGTGTTTTCATAAAGACAGAATTTTTTGTTAGTTCATTTATTTATTTTTACTTAAGTCCACATAACATGAAAATCTTTCTAGTATAAAAGGGTAAATTTTAGAACAATTTGTTATTGGTTATGTTGTCATGCATTCCATTAAATATATTTAACAGATTAATATGTTTTCATGCTAGAATGTTAGTACAATAAATACAATTCAATAAATGACTCATCACTAAACTTTTTTGTTCATGATATGGAATATATAATTTATTATTATTACAAAGTAAAATCAGATTTGCCTCAGCAGACAGGCTAATTTCTTTTAAGTGACAGATGCATTTACAGGAAAAAAATGTACTAAATAGTTTTCAATTAGCATAAAAATATTTACAAAAGAACATAAAATGAGTGTTTTGTTTTACAGTCAAATGTGACTATTAACATCAGTTAAAGGATTCTCAATGATTCTTAATCATAAACAACACAGATTAAACCTGTATTTGGCATCAAATTTTAAGTTTGATAAACTTGGGATTCACAGCCTACATTTTAGCTAATGACTTTCCAATTAGGCTACAACAAATTGCTCTTTTGCTTTAAAAATATGTAAGAAATCTGGGCTACTACTGAATATGACCACCTGGACAGGATCTGTCATGTTTCACCTATTTTGAAACAGCCGAAGTGGCTGCCAATCCATTTCCAAGAGCAATGCAATGTGCGGTTCTTAGCCTTTAAGTAGCATAGTGTGATTATCTCAGGCAACATGTCTTCTAGTCCTAATTGTGTGAATGTATATAAACTACCCAGGATTGATTTAGCAGAGTAATATACAATTTTTTGTAATTAAATAGTAACTTTCATCAAACTCAGGTGATACTATTATACTCATATATTCATGACATTTTAGTAATCCTATGTCCTAAACTTAAGATTTCATATAAGAATTTTGAAACTGCCTTGGTTTTAAGAGATCTTGAAATTATTTTAAGAGATATTTTGAGATGTTGACACTCTGCTGTGAGACTTTACACCTTTGCAAAAGTGCTGATCTCTTTTTCCAGCTCTTGTTATTTACTTTATTTGTGCTTGTGTGTTTATCTATCAGGATTTATATATCATCATTTGGTACAAAATCTGTTCCATTTGAATCTGCTGGAGTCTTTCAAACTTGTTTGCTAAAATAGCAAAGAAATAACTTCCTTGCCTGAATAAAATATGTACTTATCCAGTGACCTCTATATCTTCTTGTATATGACACTTTTTATTGGAAAAGACAGTATTCTACTTGGAAACATTTATTAATACAGACTTGTACCTAGATTTCCACAAGGGATATGGGGGAAACCGAAAGATTAAAGATTTCCTCAATTGGGGAACAAGAGGATATTCATAGCCAAAGATTACAACTGAGTTAATGTCATTGTTTTGTACGGAACAATGCTAAAATCAGGCAAAATCACACCTCTCTTCAGGCATTCAATATTAAAGGGCTCTCTCTAAGTTACTAACAGTAGTAACTGTGAGAGGGATCTTGGAGTCCTAGTGCAGAGAAAGAGTTCAGAGAAGAGCAACAAAGATGATTAGGAACTGGAGGTTCTAAATATATAAAGAACAGTTGCTGAAATTGGGTGTATCTCATTTAATGAAAAAGAAGGACTAGGGGTGATATGATAGGAGTGTCCCAATATCGCAGGGACCATCACAAAGAAGAGGGAGTCAAGCTATTCTCCAAAGCACCTGAGGGCAGGACAAGAAGCAATGGATGGAAATCATGAAGGAGAGAAGCAACCTAAAACTAAGAAATTTCCTGACAGTTAGAACAATTAATCAGTGGTAAAACTTGTCTCCAGAAGTTGTGAATGCTCCAACACTGGAAGTTTTTAAGAAGGAATTGGATAATCATTTGTCTGAAATGGTATGGGCTTTCCTGCCTAAGAAGGGGATTGGACTAGAAGACCTCCAAGGTCCCTTTCAACTCTGTTTATTCTATTCTATTGTCAAATATTCCATAAATATTACACAAACAATATCTTCCTTCCATAAACATGTACATATCCAAAATAAAAACAAAAGACCCTGGTTCACTAAAAAAAAATCACTTGTATAAGCAGATACACTGAAAGTGTAAATATCCATGCAAAAAAGATATTATTTGTCTGACATTGGCAATGAAACTGGTTTACCTAGAACACTCAGTACAGTGATCATGTAATTGCAAAGCTGGATGAAATCTAATCTAACCTCATGCAAAGGCAGAAAATCCACATCAGTGTCACTGATAGGGAGCCATCTCCAGATTCCACTTAAAAGCCTCTAATGAAGGAAAATCACAACCAGTGAGACAGCATTTGGAAGCTTACATAGTCAGATAACTAACACTGTCAGGAATATCTTCCTAAATTTAGTCAAAGTCCCTATTCCTGAATTGCTCCTAACTGATGGTATAAAAAATAAATTTCTATTCTTGTTACAGCCTTCATCAAATTTACTAGATTAACTATCCTGTCATATCTTAATTATTGTTTGTCTAAACTTAAGGTACACATTGTTTCAACCTTTGAAACCTCCTCACAACATTTTCCACAACATTAGATATTTTGTAATTTAATTCAACAGCCATTCATCTGTTCAAAATAGTAACCCTTAACAAACCATCCTGACCATGAAAAGTTAACTTGACAGATGCTTAAAATAATATCAGGTATCTAGGAACAACAAGTACCTGAGCTATATATTTTTAGGCCTAGCAGGGAGACAATCAGTAAAATTATCAATCTTCAAACTGAATTATTTAAAACATTGCAAGAGTTGAATGGCTTATTACAAATATCCTCATCTTGGAGAGAATCACTATGCTAATATCTTGATTAAAAAGATTCAGCTTTGGGCAAAATAAAAGAATTTCCACACATTTTCATTTCTGGGTTCTAAAGCAGGGGTCCTCAGCTACTGGGTAGTGGATCAGTATTCAAATGAATATATTCTTTTAAACAGTGATATCTTTTTTCATGCCTCAGTGAACCAGAAAACCAGCTGATAATAAATAATAGAAATATGTCAGATTTGTGCAAGAACTCAAATACTTATTTAGATTATTTTAGAAACAGGCATGGTTCTAGTACTTGTTGCATGTTATGGGGGAGGGAACAGAGGAATATTCTGAAGGTATTTCCACCAAGACAAATTCGTTGTGTGTGTCCAACCACACTTGGCCAATAAAGAATTCTCTTCTTCTCTTCTCTTCTCTTCTCTTCTCTTCTCTTCTATTCTTTTATATCTAATGCTCCAATTAAGCAAGAAAGTGAAAGTTACTAAATAAAAATATTAAAACTGAAAATATCTATCTATCTATCTATCCATCCATCCATCCATCCATCCACCCATCTATCCATTGTAATTAGCAATGATGAGCCTTGCAGCCAAGACAAGGGATGGACATTATTTCAACATATGTTTCTTTAGGACAACACATTTACATCCATGTATCCTTGTGATGAGAAATACAAAAGCTAATCCATATCAATTTTTTTGATATTTGGACCAAATTTTCTGGATTATAATTCTGGATTTATTTATTTTTTAAAATACATACTTAATAATATAGAAAAATTATTTACAAAATTATTTAGGGAAACTAAATGATAAAACTCTACTGAATCAATAAAAAGAATAAAAGCACTATATTACTATATGGTTCTCATCAATTTTTAATTTTACCAACCTCTGCATCCTGGAATTATGTCTTTAGCATTGATTACTTTTCTTATACATCTGAATGCTTGTGGGAATGACATACTAATATGAACAAAAAATGAAGTTCTTTCCATAAGACCTTTCCATAAGTAAATTCATTGCTTACACAGGCACATTAAGACAGCTGAGTCTTACAACAATTCCAAAAAAAGGGGTAAATGACAGTAACGACATCCATAAAAAAGCTAAATTATTTTATTACAAGTGTACTCATCTATTATAATTATGGGAGGCCTATAGTAGGAAAAGTGACATTTTAATGTCCAGACATAATCATGATAATGGGGGAAAATGTCAAAACATGCCTTATGACATCATAATGTCAGATAAAAATACATAAGTAGTAGGGTGTACATAAGGTAATAAGTACATAATGACATCATAGCACATATAATTTCAGTTGTCCCTCAATACCCACAGATACCCATCTTTTAAAGCCTGCTTGCAACAGAATACTTAACGAAGAAAATCTGCAGTGTCGTGTAACATGCTCTGCTCAAACATAGGTATTTTCTTAATATTATGGTCTAGATTACAGAACCTAATAAACTCAAATGTCATTTTAGCTGATCTGGCATGTTGTACCAACCTACCATTAATATCTAAAAATGTGAGTTAAATGCATGAGAGCCAATTGGTACACCAATTTGCAATTAGTTATTACATCAATCAAGTTTATAAATATCCAGAAGATATATACTTTACAAATGGATCCCACCAACTGTAGAAAATGAAAATAAAGCAAGCTATGAAAGATTGTCAGCAACCTTTCAGGGTGACTGATTCTTTGAACTCTTAAAAAAATAGCCAAAAAGCCTAACTAAATATTTATAAACTTATTTATGTCATTTATTACTTTTTATATTCCATTCCATATACAAAGTAAGTGATTTCTGAAATATTTATTTTGGAAGTTTGAGAGTGCTGTTAAATTGGGTCTTTGGAAATCCCATAGAATTTCTGTTATTTCAATACAGACTTCCTCCTACCGACAGGCTAACTAATGTAAACAAATATTTTCTGATCATCTTTGACTATCACAATGTGTTATACATGGGGCTGCTTTAAATTAACTAGAGAATGAGAGCAACTTAAAATGTTAACATCATTACACTACAGAGCAGTCAGACAGGTAATAAAATTCTTGAATTTTTCAAAGCCTCAATAATAATTTCTTTCCAAGTTATTGTTGATTTTGAGTATTTTATATTTGTTGGCCTTCCAATATTATAGAGCTGAGCATCAATGATTCTCCAAATTTTATAGAACAAAAACTCCCATCATGCCTTCTTAATGATCCTGTTTTCCTCATCTCTCCCATAAATCTATTTAATGTTAACAGTTTCTGATATTTTTCCCTAAAGTCTGTGCTTTTTTGAGCTGAAGCAAGTAATCAGAGCTTAAGGGCTCTTTTCAGTAGTGCCACCCCATTTTCTGGCATACCAGGTACCAAGCAGTTTTTTTATATGACCACATGACAATTTATATTAGTTTTAAAACATTTTAGTTTTTATTGATATAGGATATCTTCCTCCCTTCCCCTATATACATACATACATGTATATGTAAATATACATATTTGTTTTCGTACATATGTATGTATACACATATATATAATTCTGCATTACTGTTAATTGTTAAGAATATTATAAGTTATTAAAGAATCTCAGCTTAACTGAAAATAAATTGTAAAATAAATACTATATTTAGAAATGTTTTTCACCTTCTTATAAAATAACAGGTTTTTACATTACTGAAAGTGATTTGAGGGGAAAAAAAACCCTGTAACAATTGTCCTTAGTATGGTTGGCAATAAACCAATTACATTTCCATTTTTGGAAGGGCAGGTCCAATTCTAATAAGATACTTATTCTACAACAGAATTTGACTTAAGAAGAAATTGTGGCATTAAATCTGTTGTTTAAAAATTACAATACACCTCAACAATGTATACAATCATCTGTTATGTATGAATGTCCAAAATGGCAATGTATATAAAATAGAGATGTGTAACATTATCCTGTATCAACTATAGGCCCTAGCTAAAACAAACAGATGAAAGAATTTGCTTTTCTCGGTATAACTGGGGATGTCTACTGTCCAGTCCATCAATATAAATGAACCCAGTCATACATGAGGCACAGTTGAAAATCTGCCCCATTGCAGTAAAATTCCAAGTCCAAACATGTGGTTGTAATAGTAGTGCTATTTCACTTTAATGAAAACAAGCAAAAGCACATATTTCTCTTCCAGTCTATCTAAGTGCATGTTCATATATTACAAGAATCGGTTCTTTACAAATTATTCAACCAGTGGAAAAGGAGCAACATGAATTTATTAACCACATCATTTTTTGTTACACACAGGGCTGTCCTGTCTCTCAACAAAATCCAGTTAGTCAACACCGTTTATGCTCTCATAAACGAATACTGTCTGCAAGAGCAGAATGAGACAATTCTGGGATACCAAGGTCAAAAAACAGGGATGGAAAATACCATCATTCTAACCAATAAAACTGGAAACATATTTGTAAACAGTAGCTTTAGAAATTTTAATCATTATTCTTCCATTGAAAAAACAAGGCCTTAACTATATACTGTATATTACAAAGTCCATGATCTTCTCAGCTAACTTTTATACAAGTGATCCTTGTCTTGACAATATCAGTAACATGTTCAAATGCTACACAATTTCAGGATAGGAAGTATTCTCAAATCTTGAACTTCAATCCTGTTTCTCTTACACAGCAGAAATCCAAACATAATGACTCTCAGGAACAACTAATTATTAAAAGATATTACTTTCACTTTTCATTTTTATCCAGCACACAAAAAGTACTATATGAGCCCAGTTTTTCATTTTTCTTTTTGAAGGATATCGTGCTGTTCCTTAGATTAATAAACTTACTGCAGCATGAGGTTTCAAAATAGTACTACTTTAACATGACTCTTTGAGAAGACAGGGTACAGCCTGTAATAGCACACACCTTTGTCAGTGCATTAGTATTTAAGATGCAACCTGACTCTTTGTTTATTTGTTTTTGTTTTGCACTATCACAGATAAAACACAACTCCTCTTCTAGATTAGCAAATAAACAACTTTTAAAATTCCATCAAAAAATACAATGTAATTCTACAATAAGAGCATTTTCAAGAAGACAGAGACTGATCTTTCTGCAAAGTTCCTACAGCCTTAAAAAATAATTGCTATATCATATACCAATTAATTAAAAGCAAACATCTGGATGATTTTATCATCTGAAACTATCACATGAAACTTAATAATTTGGCTAATATCAATGTTCTAGTTATTGCTTTTGCCTTATGTCTTAAAAAGAATGATAATATTTACTCACTTTCAATGAATCAAAGCAGGCGATTACGCGTCCATTTTCAACTTGGCAGCTTTTCGATGGATGTGCAAATTTACATTCCGTATCTGGTCGTGAGCAAGTCCCTCTTTGGAACTCTCGACATACTTCCAGTGTTAGCCATTTTGTGTCCCGGATTGGTGTGACACTTACAGCCATGTTTAGATTTTACAGGTAGTTAAAATTGTCAATGAAATGAACAAATTAAAAAAGGCCAAACTGATAAGACTGGAAATGATGAAAAATGTCACCTCCAAAATATTTCCCCAGTTCCCGAGCCCAATGGTAAAAGATGTAAAATTGTGTTGTTGCAACAGCAAGGAAGATATATTCCCTCTAGAAAGTCACAGCATGAAACTGTCAATCAAAAGGGGGAGGGGGAGGTTAAACTTAGAGAAATGCTAGGATCAAAAGTAAGAGGAACATTTAAAAGTGTGCCTTCGAACTAGCCTTGTGCTCTCAGTAACCCATTCTGAATGCTGATTTGGAGCCCCAAACGCAAGCAGCAAAAAAAGGTGGCAGACCCTTGGACACAGAATTTTTCAAGCTGCTCTCAGGAAAAGTTGTCTCCACACACAGCTGAATCTGCAATAATTATTCGTTCTTAATTTTTGGTGTGGTGCAATTGGTAATGATTAGTTTGGCACAGACAGATGCAGCAGTTTAGAGCAACAAATCAAGAAACCGGTTTGGATATCTTTTTTTTCCTCCCCTCTCTGATTTTTTTCCCCCTTTTCTTTTCCTGGCAGAAGACTGCTCACTTTTCCAGCAAACTTTTATTTCTGTAAGATTAACTAAAGCAGCCTAGGGCAATGCCTGATGCTTAGAGGGGAGGGGTGGCTGGGCGAGAGGTGAGGGTAGATGTGGTGTCGTCGCAGTCTAGCTGGCAGCAAGCAAGGCAAAAGCAGAGGCTGCTCTAGAAGCGATTCCAAGCAGCAGAGATGTCAGGAAAGGCACTTCTTAGTACCAACCTGTAGAAAAAACAGATAGGTTAAAATTTACCAAGCAGCATTTCACTGATGTCTCACAGCATAATCACATTGCCATGTGCTCCTTCAGTCTACTACTTTACAGCACGATACTCTTTTCCGTTTCCAATAAAATACTTACAGTATAGCATATTGCAGCCAGCCATCACAGATTTATTAAAAAGAGGCCGTTTTCCCCTTCTGAAGCAAGGCATGATAGAGAGATAACCAATCACAGATAGGGTTGCAGCAATAATCTGGGCAGGAAGCCAATAATGTAGGCTGTCTTATGAAAGGTCGCGCCTGTCAGACATTCATTACTATGCTGTAAGCAGAGAAAATGTCCATCGGATGCTACTTATTCGCTTGCAAGAGGATGACCATGTGCTGGCTTTCAATTTACCCAACATGCAGTTAGAGGATTAAACCATGTTAGTTTTTAAATAGCTTCCAACAAGAGCCCAAGTTCTTGTAGCATCCAGAGAGGGGGGTGGGGTGGGGTGGAAAGAAAGATCGAGGTGAGGGACGAGCAAGCTTCGTCCTAGCAGCTCCGTTTTAGATTGCGTTCTCCCTGCTTTGCATCAAGCGAGCTCGGCAGGCACAGAGCACGCCTACTGTATCTGACAGATGAATATAAAAGGAAGAGGGGAGTTCAGAAATGGTACAGTCTCCTGACCTATCCCATTCACTTCCTTTGAAAGCTCAAGTCCTGCCTCTTTCTTCCAGAGAAGGCAACACTTTTTTCAAGTGCTAGAGAACTATTCTCTTCAGTAAGCAGAGGCGCTGGCAGCAGCGCTGAGGCAGGTTACCTGAGAACAAATAAAAACACCTTCCCCACCAGCCAAGGCAAAAGCCTGGCTTTAGCAAGAGGAGGTAGCCACAGGAAACCTGGCAACGCAGAGACAAGCCTGTATCTGGGACTAAAATAACCTCATACATGAAGCTGGCAAACCACAGGAGGGGATTTCAGATCAACATTTTCAGCAACAGCAGCAGCAGCAAATGCCAGCAAAGCTTCCTAATTCGCAGCAGAACCCATAGCTTTGGTCTTGTTGGCTTAAAATGGATTCTATTTAGGGAGCAGTTCACTTTGCATTTTTCTAATAGGGCACTGTTTGCCCATCAGGGAGGGGACAAATGAAGTAAAAGTTGATGATCGTTATTATTATTCAGAGTGACCAAGAACTGCAATATTTCTTGCCCCTTGGGGGGAAAGAACAGCCATTGTACATTTTATAAATCCAATTAATTTGAAGGGCGTTCAGAACATTTAGATAGTTTTTGTTTGTTTGTTTAGTTAACTGGAGAAGTACTGTTCCTTGTGCATTGTTACAATCACTGGTACCATGCTCACTCCTCAGGATTCATTGTCCCTCTCAATAAATTCTTTACCCATTCTTTAGATCAAAACATCTAAAACTTGAGAAAAGAGTGGTATAGGGCAGCCCGATGCACGAAAATGCCTTTCTAATCCTCTATCCAAAATTCTTAAGTGGTTTTTTTTTTGCTGGCCCTCAACATTTCTTTTAAAAAAGATCAGCAAATGCACAACTGTGTTAAATACTGTCATCTGTCTCTCTTGGAGGACTCAATGGATCAATGGAGAACTAACAGCATTGGCCCCGCTCTTTTCTTTCTGCTGCATTTTTAAAGTCACTTTAACATCACTGAATGAACTGTTGTAAATTGAGGACTACCTGTACTTAAATTATACCTTTTTGGATTAACCATGTTCATTCCCTGATAAATGAGCATCAGACTGACTCTTCAAAGGAGAAATCCAAAGCATAAACATATGAAAAGGCTGTTGATTCTAAAACATTTTCACATCTATCCCTTGCTGTACCAAGAGACATGGAGAATGCCATTGTATCTTTTTTTACTTTTATAGTATCAATTTAGCCACAAAGGAGAGAGAAATACAATGGAACCTGTCTTGTTACATCAGTTGAATTTGGTCTACCAAAAAGTGAGCTTTTTCCAAATTATATGAATTCAAAATGTGCTTCAATCATTAAGGTCCTCTGGCAATATTTATTTCATTTTTTTTTAGAAAAAAACCTTGTATTATTTTTCTACATAATTCAAGCAAGCATATCTAATACTCATTCCTCTTCCTATTTTTCCACAACAACAACCCTATGAGCTGAGTTTGGCGGAAAGAGAGTGACTGGCCCAAAGTCACACAGCCAGTTTTCATGCCTAAGGACACAATCTCCTGGTTTCTTGTGCAGTGTCTATTTAATTAAAATGTTCTTTAGAAGAGTTGAGTTCTTTTTCAGACCAGGACTAGAACACTTCCGAGGCTCTTCCAGCTCTATTCTGATTCTGAAGTTACAATATGTAAGCTATAACAAACTGATGAGATACAAGTTAACAGGATGACAATTTCTGACTATTCATTAGAAAGTCTGCTGCTGTTAAAATCATTTAATCCTCCAGATAACACTGATCTGGATGTTACAGGACTGTCTACTGACTTTTCCAGAAATTAATCCTCCAACTGGAAATTGTTTATTGTTTTCCAGGGAAGGTTTGCCTCTAAAATCAATTTGATCTGGAACATGGTGTATAGCAATGACCAGAATTATGTGGTCCAGATGTTCCATTCCCGTGTTTTA
Organism: Pseudonaja textilis; assembly: GCF_049901715.1. Lineage (NCBI taxonomy): Eukaryota > Metazoa > Chordata > Lepidosauria > Squamata > Elapidae > Pseudonaja > Pseudonaja textilis. Next base: position 68,583,014 of record NC_141993.1, on the reverse strand, counting down.
CAAAACAGATTTTATACATCCTCACCATAACATGTGTAATGTGTCACTTGCCCAAAAAAATTAGAAACAGAGAGGATTTTGTTGAAAAAGTACACCTATATTTTAATACTGCTTAATGCCACCTTAGATACTATCAATCAATTATTGACCTTCCTAACATTTCATTTGCACTCTAAACAATAAAATGTATTAATATGAAAATTATTTGAACAAAATAGGTGGAATTTACCCATGTTAAACTTTAATAAACATAAGACTACAACACAAATGTTCTAAAATAAGTATCTTATCTACTCCAGTATACAGCTTCTAAAACAAAACTGAGCATCCAAATTCCTGCACACTGCCCACAACATAATAACTATCCTGGCTTTCCACTTGTCTCTGACCTGACACAGAGACACAGACAGAGACACACAGAGAGAGAGAGAGAGAGAGAGACAGAGACAGAGACAGAGAGAGATGAAGAGAGACAGACACAGACAGACTGACAGACACAGACAGACAGACAGAGAGACACACAGAGAGAAATTTAATGTGTGTGTGTATTGCTCAGATGTTGCTCAACTGGAACATCTCCCTATATGAAATCAAGAAACAATATAGTTTAACTTTGTAATTCTGAACACAGCAAGAATCAAAATAGCTATGATTTTTATCATCACAATAAAGGTCCTGTACAACCCAATCCCCTCTACTAATTTTTGCCTGTCATTTTCAGTTTTTTATCTCTAAGATTTATTTATTGTCCGAGTAGACAATGCTTTCTGGATTTGAGCGAACTTTAGCCATTTGGCAACAAATCCATGCGGTTGTTTCATTTGTTTATTTTCATTTGCCAATCTGAGCTGAAAAACAGCAATGAACACTAGCTGCACAACTGTCTTTTCATTGTTACCCTTGTGATTCCCTACCCCCATTCCAAATTTGCCTGGACAAAGTCTGAAAACTCTTGAGTTTTACAAATATTTAACTGTCATTACTCAGAAATAAGTTCAAGGTTCTATCTATAATCAGGCTGTCCACCTAAAGAGGTGACTCTTTAGTGATATACACCATGTTGTATTCTAAGAATATATAAATTTAAGAGATCTGAGAGGATAACAGCATGCTCATTCCCAATTTTGTCTACATCTGCATAAAACAATTATCAAGTGCTACAATGTTTGGATTATGCCTCTCTCTTAAATGGCACTACTATTGTTACAAGTAATAAGATATTAACAATATTATTATTATTTATAATTAATAAATACTAACTTGAGAGAGGGTAGGAAGTACAGCAGATATCAAAAGAGAATCTTTAGAAAAAGGCATGAAATTATACTAGAAATATTTCTCAAAGCAAATTTTATAAAGTCATGGTGACTTTTTTATTGATGAATATTCATTACTATTGGAAATGAAGATCTGAAAGTATCAAAAACAACGCTACATTGTTTTATTAAATATTTCGTCCTTTTCAGTGTCCTATATCACAATATAAGATCTAATCAATAGTACACAATCATAATTTCCTCCCAGTTTTATCTAATAATGTAACTGAAGATCTTCTTGAGTCATAATGATGATGAACCAATTAACTGTCTTGACTATTAATTTGTACAACAATTGTAATGGTCTCTGGTCTATGACTGTTGATCTGATCTTTCTATCAAGAACAGTAAATTATTTTTGTGCTTAATAAAACACTAACAGATTTAAACATCTATATAACTTTGAATCAATGAATTTGGAACCAATTTACAATAAAAGAGCCCTCATTTATCCTACTTATCTATAAGCATTTGTATTTATATTTTAATAGCCCAGCTGACTTTTCTGAAGATTTTTTTTAAGTTTTTAAAAAATCAGAAGTTACCAAGCTACAAACAGAATATCAGTTCCTACTAATTACTTTATTAGAGGCAATAACTTTAGGCAACACAAAGATTCTATAGTGAAACTACAAAGCATTCTGGAGAACTTATGCACTTTTATGGATATTTTATAACTGTCCCATTGAGACATCCATTTAATAAATAGAACAGTTCTCTCATGCTATCTAAACCCCAAACGAGTTCTAGCTCAAAATGACTACCTACCCTGATTTACATATTATCAAGGATAGGTTAGAAATCCTTGTCATGAGCCTGTAAAATTAAAACTCCATTACAGAATATCACAGGATGTAATATAAAATGTACAGGCTCAGCTGGCAAAAAAATAAATATAAAAGTAATATGTCACAAACCTTCAAAGCACTAAATGTAAAGGCTGTGGGCTAAGTGTCACAATTGGACTGCAAAGTGGGAATGGTTCAATCCTTTAGATAAAGAACATTTAGTATTTACAGGGCAATCTTCTAAGCTCTCCTTGGTTTGTTTAACTATATATGATGAATGATGTTATATAGTCAAATTGATCTAAGATACCATTCTGCTCATTCTATTATCTCCAAATAGACACATACCTCAGCCCTAAGACAACAGGGTTTTAAAGATAAGTATCCAGCTTCTGAAATCCACAGAGCAATAAACAAACCAATGCACTTGTGGTTAAGTATAATTTGATTAAATAACAACTTTGCACCTGCTTTCCTAACCAGTTTCCACAGAATTATTAAAGGCTACTCTATGTAAAGTATACTGCAGTAATCCAATCAAATGCAAGTAAGGTATGTGTTAGTATTGCTAGATCTGACATGCTCTGGGGAAAAACCAATTAGATTATAGAATTTTAAATTGGATCAGGGGATCCTGGCTATTATCATTACTTATACATTTGAACACCAACATTATATTAGAAATATTCCCAAACTTTGAAGTTGATTCTTCAAAATAAAAAATAAAAAGAGCTGTGTTCTTAACCAGGAATATTTCTGTCACCAAAATTAATCTTCCACCATCCACTCTATGATTGCCTCGACACTACTTCAGGACAACAGTTAAATGTCATATGCAATTACCTTCCATTTTGAAATTATTTCTCAATAAAAATTCATGTAGAAATTATTAGAATAAAACAATCTTGGGTAATAGTACATCTACAATTAAAGTACACTTACAATCAAAGCATTAAACCACATTTTCAATTAACTGATCTGAAACTGCGAAGTGGTAGGACGTTTTGTAATAACATTTATTATTTTATTTTATGAGGCCTTTATGCTGCTCCAATCCTAAATGATTCTGAGTAGCTTGCATACCTAAATACAGCAACAGGATTAAAATATAAGCATCATATACAAGCCACATGCAAACAACCCATGCCCTGCAGGAGACATGAAAAAGCCAAGACTTAATTTTCAAAACTCTAAGAAAAATTGGGGCTGATTTAATCTTCATTTAAATGCTGTTTCAGAAAAGTTTTGCAGTAACCGAGAAGGCTTTACCAAGTGATCCCTGCAGATGACACACTTTAAAATTATAGGAACAGAGAGAAACCTTTTCTTCTTAATGGAACCATGGGAGTGTAGATAATAGAGTGTAGAAAATGCACTATATGAGATACTAGCTCGATACCCATGCTTCGTTACGAAACTGTGTGATCGGGCTATGCAGGAGCCTGGGCTTTCCTTCTTTCTTCCTTTCCCTTCCTGTCCTCCTTTCTCCTCTTTTCCTTTCCTTCTTTCCCTTCTCTTCCTCCTTTCCTTTCCTTCTTTCCACCTTTCCTTTCCTTTTTTCCTCCTTTCCCTTCCCTTCCCTTCCTCCTTTCCTTTCCTTTCCCTTCCTTTCCTTTCCATCTTTCATCTTTTCCTTCACTTCCTCCTTTCATTTGCTTCCTTCCTCGTTTCCTTACCTTTCCTTTCTCCTTTCCATTCCTTATCATCATTCCATCAATCCATCATCTCTCTATCTCCCTATCTATCTATCTGGCCGGCCAGCCATCCAGCAAAAAAAAAAAAGCACCTTTTGGGACAACAGTTGGAGGATTGCATTTTACAAATCCTCCAACTGATGTCCCAAAGGTGCTTTTTGGGGGGGAGGCAACTGGACTTTCTGGTTTTTCTTTGAAGATATTTTGCTTCTCATACAAGGAGCTTCTTCAGCTCTGATAGGATGGTGGGTAATAAAAATACTACCTTTGATGCCAAAATAGCTTCCTGTTTAGAAGTATAGTTTGAATCCTTTTAGAGAGTCGCTGAGGCAACCTGGAGATTTGTCTGTGTCCTTGGGTCACCTGAGTGGTGCAAATGGCTGTGAAGTTACTAAGGTAACAGAATGTGAGGCAACCAGCAGTTGGAACAGAGTTCTTTTCAGGTGGGGAGAGAGAGTAAAACTTCTTAGCATCAGAGCGTGTTAATAATAATATACGAAATACTAATGTTCTGATAGTCATTTCAAAAAATCCTTTCTTAGCGAGCACCTAGAAGCCAATAGGAACATAAGTGCCAAATATCAAGTTT